>NW_024715916.1:0-21855 GCF_018991925.1 Homarus americanus | reverse complement strand
TAAGAGTGTACCTGGGAGTGTCAGTGTGCCTGGGAGTGTAAAGTGTTCCTGGGGTGTCAGGAGGTGTACCTGGGAGTGTCAGAGGTGTGCCTGGGAGTGTCAGGGTGTGCACTGGGTGTCAGAGGTGCACCTTGGAGATGTCGGAGAGTGTGTACCTGGGGTGTGAGAAGTGTTCCTGGGGTGTCAGGAGGTGTACCTGGCAGTTCAGCGGTGTACCTAGTGTCAAAGGTGTACCACGGAATGTCAATGGGTACCTGGGAGTGTCAGAGGTGTACCGGGAGTGTCAGAGGTGTACCTCGAGGTGTCAGTGTACCTAGTCGTGTCAGAGTGTCCTGGGAGTGTCAGAGTTGTACCTGGGAGTGTCGGGAGTGAGAACTGTACCTGAGAGTGTCTGAGGTGTGCCTGGCAGTGTCAGCGGTGTACCTGAGAGTGTCAGGTGTAACTAGGTGTGTCAGAGGTGTGCCTGGGGAGTGTCGGAGGTGTACCTGGGAGTGTGAGAAGTGTGCCTGGGAGTGACGGAGGTGTTGCTGGAGTGTGGAGGTGTGCTGGCAGTGGCGTGTACCTGGGATGTCAGGTGTACTGGGAATGGTGGAGTACCTGCAGAGTGTCAAGGTGTGCCTGGGAGTGTCTGGGGTGTACCTGGGTGTCAGAGGTGTGCCTGGGGTGTCAGGTGTGCCTGGGAGTGTCGGGTGTGCCTGGGGGTGTGAGAGTGTTCCTGGGAGTGTCTGTGGTGCCTGGGATTGTCAGGGTGCTGGGTGTCAGGTTACCTGGGAGTATCAGAGATGTGCCTGGGAGTGTCGGAGGTGTACCTGGGAGTGTAAGAGTGTGCCTGGGGAGTGTCGGAGGTGTGCCTGGGAGTGTAAGTGTACCTGGGATTGTCAGGTGTATGAGTGTCAGAGGTGTGCCCAGGAGTGCCAGAGGTGTACCTGGGAGTGTCAGAGGTGTACCTGGAAGTGTCGGAGGTGTACCTGGGAGTGTGAGAAGTGTACCGGAGGTGTTCGGAGTGTCGGAAGTGTACCTGGCAGTTTCAGCGGTGTGCCTGGGAGTGTCAAGGTGTGCGGAATGTCAATGGAGTACCTGGGAGTGTCAGAGGTGTACCTGGGGAGTGTCAGGGTGTGCTCGGAGCGTCGAGAGTACGTGGTAGTGTTAGAGGTGTCCTGGGAGTGTCAGAGTTGTACCTGGGGTGTCGGAGGTGCCTGCGAGTGTGAAACTGTACCTGGGAGTGTCTGAGGTGTACCTGGCAGTGTCAGCGGTGTGCCTGGAGTGTCGGAGGTGTACTGGAGGTGTATCAGAGACCGGAGTGCCGGAGGTGTCTGGGGAGTGTGAGAAGTGTGTACCTGTGGTGTTCCTGGGAGTTCAGGTGACCTGTGGCTTCAGTGTACCTGGGAGTGTCAAGGTGTGCCACGGAATGTCAGTGGGTACCTGGGTGTCAGAGGTGTGCCTGGGGTGTCAGGGGTGTGCCTCAGGTGTCAGAGGGTGTACCTGTAGTAGTGTCAGAGGTGTCCCTGGGATGTCAGGGTTGTGCCTGGGGTGTCGGAGGTGTGCCTGGGGTGTGAGGGTGTACCTGGGGTGTCGGAGGTGTACCTGGGAGTGTGAAGTGTACCTGGGAGTGTCGGAGGTGTCCTGGGAGTGTCAGAGGTGGACCGAGTGTGAGAAGTGTTCCTGGGAGTGTCTGTGGTGTACTTGGGAGTGTCAGAGGTGTACCTGGGAGTGTCAGTGTACCTGGGAGTGTGATGTACCTGGGTCAGAGGTGTTCAGGGGAGTGTCGGAAGTGTACCTGGCAGTTTCAGCGTGTACCTGGGAGTATCAAAGGTGTACCACGGAATGTCAGTGGAGTACCTGGGAGTGTCAGAGGTGTACCTGGGGTGTCAGAGGTGTGCCTCAGGCGTCAGATGCAGTAGTGTAGTGTCAGAGGTGTCCTGGGTGTCAGAGTTGTACCTGGGGTGTCGGGTGTGCCTGCGAGTGTGAAACATTACCTGGGAGTGTCTGAGGTGTACCTGGCAGTGTCAGCGGTGTACCTGAGGTGTCGGGGGTGTACCTGGGTGTGTCAGAGGTGTACCTGGGAGTGTCGGAGGTGTGCCTAGTTGAAAGTGTACCTGGGAGTGACAGAGGTGTTCCTGGTGTCGGAGGTGTACCTGGCAGTTTCAGCGTTGTGCCTGGGAGTGTCAAGGTGTGCCACGGAATGTCAGTGGGTACCTGGGGTGTCAGAGGTGTGCCTGGGAGTGTCAGAGGTGTACCTCGGGTGTCAGTGTACTAGTAGTGTCAGAGAGGTGTCCCTGGGGTGTGGGTTGTACCTGGGGTGTCGGAGGTGTACCTGGGGTGTGAGAAGTGTGCCTGGGAGTGTCGGAGGTGCTGCCAGGAGTGTCGGAGGTGTGCCTGGCAGTGTCAGAGGTTGTGCCTGGGAGTGTCAGGTGTACTGGGGAGTTCGAGAGTGTGCCTGGGAGTGTCAAGGTGTGCTGGGGTGTCAGAGGTGTACCTGGGAGTGTCAGAGGTGTGCCTGGGAGTGTCAGAGGTGTACTTGGGGTGTCGGAGGTGTACCTGGGAGTGTGAAGTGTTCCTGGGAGTGTCTGTGTGCCTGGAGTGTCAGAGGTGTGCCTGAGAGTGTCGGACATGTGCCTGGGGAGTATCAGAGATGTGCCTGGGGTGTCGGAGGTGTGCCTGGGGAGTTAGAAGTGTGCCTGGGGAGTGTCGGAGGTGTGCCTGGGGGTGTCAGAGGTGTGCCTGGGGTGTCATGGGTGTGCCTGGGAGTGTCAGGGTGTTGCCTGGGGTGTCAGAGGTATGCCTGGGAGTGTCATAGGTGTGCCTGGGAGTGTCAGAGGTGTGCCTGGGGTGTCAGGTGCCTGGGAACATATGCCTGGGGGTGTGGAGGTGTGTCTGGGAGTTTCAGAGGTGTACCCTGGAGTGTCAGAGGTGTACCTGGGGTGTCGAGGTGTGCCTGGGGAGTGTCAGGTGTGCCTGGGGTGTGAGATGTGCCTGGGGAGTGTCGGAAGTGGGGTGTCGGAGGTGTACCTGGGAGGTTTCAGCGGTGTGCCTGGGAGTGTCAAGGTGTACCACGGAATGTCAGTGGAGTACCTGGGGTGTCAGATGTGTACCTGGGAGTGTCAGGGTGTACCTCAGGTGTCAGTGTTCCTAGTAGTGTCAGAGGTGTCCTGGGTGTCAGAGTTGTGCCTGGGAGTGTCGAAGGTGCACCTGCGAGTGTGAGAACTGTACCTGAGAGTGTCTGAGGTGTGCCTGGCAGTGTCAGCGGTGTACCTGAGAGTGTCGGAGGTGTACCTGGGTGTGTCAGAGGTGTGCCTGGGGTGTCGGAGGTGTGCCTGGCAGTGTCAGCGGTGTACCTGGGAGTGTCAGAGGTGTACCAGGGAATGCCATGGAGTACCTGCAGTGTCAAGGTGTGCCTGGGGAGTGTCTGAGGTGTACCTGGGAGTGTCAGAGGTGTGCCTGGGGTGTCAGAGGTGTGCCTGGGGTGTCGGAGGTGTTCCGGGGAGTGTCAGGTGTGCCTGGCAGTTTCAGCGGTGTGCCTGGGGAGTGTCAAGGTGGCCACGGATGTCAGTGGAGTATGGGATGTCAGAGGTGTACTAGGGGTGTCAGAGGTGTACCTCGGAGTGTCAGAGAATGTCGTAGTAGTGTCAGAGGTGTCCTGGGGTGTGGAGGTTGTACCTGGGAGTGTCGGAGGTGCACCTGCGGGTGTGAGACTGTACCTAAGGTGTCTGAGGGTGTGCCGCAGTGTCAGCAGGTGTACCTGAGGAGTGTCGGAGGTGTACCTGGGTGTGTCAGAGGTGTGCCTGGGGAGTGTCGGAGGTGTGCCTGGGGTGTGAGAAGTTGCCTGGGGTGACGGTGTTCCTGGGAGTGTGAGGTGTACCTGGCAGTTTCAGCGGTGTGCCTGGGTGTCAAGGTGTACCACGGAATGTCAGTGGAGTACCTGGCAGTTCAGCGGTGTGCCTGGGAGTGTCAAGAGGTGTACCACGGAATGTCAGTGGAGTACCTGGGGTGTCAGATGTGTGCCTGGGGTGTCAGAGGTGTGCCTCAGGTGTCAGAGGTGTTCCTAGTAGTGTCAAAGGTGTCCCTGGGGTGTCAGAGTTGTACATGGGGAGTGTCGAAGGTGCACCTGCGATTGTGAGAACTGTGCCTGAGAGTGTCTCAGGGTGTGCCTGGCAGTGTCAGCGGTGTGCCTGAGAGTGTCGGAGGTGTACTAGGTGTGTCAGAGGTGTGCCTGGGAGTGTCGGAGGTGTGCCTGGCAGTGTCAGCGGTGTGCCTGGGAGTGTCAGAGGTGTACCAGGGAATGCCAGTGGAGTACCTGCAGTGTCAAGGTGTGCCTGGGTGTCTGAGGTGTACCTGGGAGTGTCAGAGGTGTGTCCTGGGGAGTGTCAGAGGTGTGCTTGGGGTGTCGGGTGTACCTGGGGTGTGAAAGTGTTCCTGGGAGTGTCTGTGGTGTGCCTGGGAGTGTCAGAGGTGTGCCTGGTGTCGGAGATGTACCTGGGAATATCAGAGATGTGCCTGGAGTGTCAGAGGTGTGCCTGGGAGTGGAAGAGGTGTGCCGGGAGTGTCAGGAGGTGTACCTGGGGGTGTGAGGGTGTGCCTGGGGTGTCGGGTGTGCCTGGGGAGTGTCGGAGGTGTGCCTGGGGTGTGAGAAGTGTTCCGGGGAGTGTCTGTGGTGTACTTGGGAGTGTCAGAGGTGTACCTGGGAGTGTCGGAGGTGTACCTGGGGTGATGAAGTGTACCTGGGAGTGTCAGAGTGTTTCCAGGGAGTGTCGGAAGTGTACCTGGCAGTTTCAGCGGTGTACCTGGGGAGTATCAAAGGTGTACCACGGAATGTCAGTGGAGTACCTGGGGAGTGTCAGAGGTGTACCTGGGGAGTGTCAGAGGTGTACCTCAGGCGTCAGAGAGGAATGCGTAGTAGTGTCAGAGGTGTCCTGGGGGTGTCAGAGTTGTGCCTGGGAGTGTCGGAGGTGCACCTGCGGGTTGAGAACTGTACCTGAGAGTGTCTGAGGTGTACCTGGCAGTGTCAGCGGTTGTGCCTGAGGTGTCGGAGGTGTACCTGGGTGTGTCAGAGGTGTACCTGGGGTGTCGGAGGTGTGCCTGGGAGTGTGAGAGGTGTGCCTGGGGAGTGAGGAGGTGTTCCTGGGGTGTCGGAGGTGTACCTGGCAGTTTCAGCGGTGTGCCTGGGAGTGTCAGGTGTACCACGGAATGTCAGTGGAGTACCTGGGGTGTCAGAGGTGTGCCTGGGAGTGTCAGGGTGTACCTCAGGTGTCAGAGGTGTGCCCAGTAGTGTCAGAGGTGTCCTGAGTGTCAGAGTTGTACCTGGGAGTGTCGGAGGTGTGCCTGGGAGTGTGAGAAGTGTGCCTGGGGAGTGAGGTGTTCCTGGAGTGTCGGGTGTGCCTGGCAGTGTCAGCGGTGTACCTGGGAGTGTCAGAGGTGTGCCAGGGAATGCCAGTGGGTACAGAGTGTCAAGGTGTGCCTGGGAGTGTCTGGGGTGTGCCTGGGGAGTATCAGAGGTGTGCCTGGGACTGGGGTGTGCTTGGGGTGTCGGAGGTGTGCCTGGGGTGTGAAAGTGTTCCTGGGAATGTCTGTTGTGTGCCTGGGAGTGTCAGGGTGTGCCTGAGAGTGTCGGAGATGTGCCTGGGGAGTATCAGAGATGTGGCTGGGGTGTCGGAGGTGTGCCTGGGAGTGTAGAAGTGTACCTGGGGTGTCGGAGGTGTGCCTGGGAGTGTAAGAAGTGTACCTGGGTCGGAGGTGTGCCTGGGGAGTGTCGGAGGTGTGCCTGAGGTGTGAGAAGTGTTCCTGGGAGTGTCTGTGGTGTGCCTGGGAGTGTCAGGGTGTGCCTGGGGGAGATGTGCCTGGGTGTCAGTGGTGTCCCTGGGAGTGTCGGAGGTGTACCTGGGAGTGTGGGGCACTGGGGGTGTCGAGGTGTGCCTGGGGTGTAAGAGGTGTGCCTGGGAGTGTCGGAGGTGTACCTGGGAGTGTCGGAGGTGTGCCTGGCAGTGTCAGAGGTGTGCCTGGGAGTGTCGGAGATGTGCCTGGAGTGTCAGAGGTGTACCTGGGGAGTGTCGGAGGTGTGCCTGGAGTGTAAAGTGTGCCTGGGGTGTCGGAGGTGTACCTAGTGTAAAGTGTGCCTGAGAGTGTCAGGGTGTGCCTGGGGTGTCGGAGGTGCCTGGAGTGTGAGGAGTGTGCCTGGGAGTGTCGGAGGTGTGCCGGGTGTAAGTGTGCCTGTGTCAGCGGTGTGCCTGGGAGTGTCAGAGGTGTGCCAGGGAATGCCAGTGGGTACCTGCAGTGTCAAGGTGTGCCTGGGAATGTCTGAGGTGTGCCAGTGTCAGAGGTGTGTCCTGGGAGTGTCAGGTGTGCTTGGGGTGTGGATGTGCCTGGGGTGTGAGGAGTGCCTGGGGTGTCTGTGGTGTTCTGGGAGTGTCAGAGGTGTGCCTGAGAGTGTCGGAGATGTGCCTGGGAGTATGAGATGTGCCTGGGAGTGTTGGAGGTGTGCCTGGGAGTGTAGAGGAGTGTCCTGGGGTGTCGGAGGTGTGCCTGGGGTGTAGGGGGTGTGCCTGGGGAGTGTCGGGTGTGCCTGGAAGTGTCGAGTGTGCCTGGGTGTGAGGGTGTTCCTGGTGTCTGTGGTGTGCCTGGTGTCAGAGGTGTGCCGGAGTGTCGGAGATGTGCCTGGGTGTTAGAGTTGGCTCGGAGTGTCGGAGGTGTGCCTGGGAGTGTAGAGTGTGCCTGGGGTGTCAGGTGTGCCTGGGAGTGTCGGAGGTGTGCCTGGCAGTGTCAGAGGTGTGCCTGGGAGTGTCAGAGGTGATCCTGGGGAGTGTCAGAGGTGTACCCTGGAATGTCAGAGGTGTGCCTGGGAGTGTCAGAGGTGTGCCTGGGAGTGTCAGAGAGTATGCCTGGGAGTGTCTGGGTGTGCCTGGGGGTGTCAGAGGTGTGCCTGGGAGTGTCAGAGGTATGCCTGGGGTGTCATAGGAATGCCTGGGGAGTGTCAGAGGTGTGCCTGGGATTTTCAGAGGTGTGCCTGCGGTGTCAGAGGTGTGCCTGGGGTGTCAGCAGTGCAGGAGTGTCGGAGGTGTGCCTGGGGTGTGAGAAGTGTGCCTGGCAGTTTCAGCGGTGTGCCTGGGAGTGTCAAGGTGTGCAGGATGTGTCAGTGGGTACCTGGGAGTGTCAGATGTGTGCCGGTGTCAGAGGTGTGCCTCGGAGTGTCAGAGGTGTTCTAGTAGTGTCAGAGTGTCCTGGGGAGTGTCAGAGTTGTGCCTGGGGTGTCAGGTGCACCTGCAGAGTGTGAGACTGTGCCTGGAGTGTCTGGTGCCTGGCAGTGTCAGCGGTGTGCCTGGGAGTGTCGGAGGTGTACCTGGGTGTCAGAGGTGTGCCTGGGGAGTGTCGGAGGTGTGCCTGGCAGTGTCAGCGGTGTGCCTGGGGTGTCAGAGGGTGCAGGGAATGCCAGTGGAGTACCTGCGGAGTGTCAAAGGTGTGCCTGGGAGTGTCTGAGGTGTGCCTGGGAGTGTCAGAGGTGTGCCTGGGGAGTGTCAGAGGGTGGCCTGGGAGTGTCAGAGGTGTTCAGGAGTTCGGGAGGTGTCCTGGGTTTGGTGTGCCTGGGGAGTGTCAAGGTGTACCAGGAGTGTCAGTGGAGTACCTGGGAGTGTCAGAGGTGTGCCTGGGGTGTCAGGGTGTGCCTCAGGTGTCAGAGGTATGCGTGTGGTGTGGAGGTGTCCTGGGGTGTCAGAGGTGTGCCTGGGAGTGTGTCGGTGCACCTGCAGTGTGAGAACTGTGCCTGTGGTGTCTGGGGTGTGCCTTTGGTTTCGGCGGTGTGCCTATGAGGTGTCAGGAGGTGTACTGGGTGTCAGAGGTGTGCCTGGGGAGTGTCGGAGGTGTGCCTGGGGTGTGAGAAGTGTGCCTGGGATTGACGGAGGTGTTCCATAGAGGTGTCGGGTGTGCCTGCTTGGTGTCGGCGGTGTACCTGGGAGTGTCAAGGTGGCCTTGGGGACCAGTGGGTGCCTTGCAGGTGTCAAGGGTGTGCATAGGTGTCTGGGGGTGTGCACTGGGTGTCAGGAGGTGTGCCTGGGGTGTCAGAGGTGTGCTTGGGGTGTCGGGAGGTGTGCCTGGGGTGTGAAGTGTTCCTGGGGTGTCTGTGGGTGTGCCTGGGGTGTCAGAGGTGTGCCTGGGGAATGTCAGATGTGGCTGGGATTATCAGAGATGTCATGCCTGGGAGTGTGAGTATGCAGGGGTGTAAGAGCCTGCCTGGGGTGTCGGAGGTGTGCCTGGGGAATTGTAAGAAGTGTTCCTGGGGTGTCTGGAGGTGTACCAAGGGGGTGTGGAAGTGTACAGAGTGTGAGAAGTGTTCACCAGGAGTGTCTGTGGTGGCGCACCAAGTGTCAGAGGTGGCACCTGAGGTGTGGGAGATGTGCAGGGTGTCAGAGGTGTGCCTGGGGAGTGTCAGGTGTGCCTGGGAGTGTAAGAGTATACATGGGGAGTGTCGGAGGTGTGCCTGGGAGTGTAAGAGGTGTGCCTGGGGTGTCGGAGGTGTACCTGGGAGTGTCGGAGGTGTGCCTGGCAGTGTCAGGGTGTGCCTATAGGGGTGTCAGAGGGTGATCCTGGGAGTGTCAGAGAGGTGTGCCTGGAATGTCAGAGTGTGCACCAAGTCCCTCAGAACAGCCTGAAGTGTCAGAGGTATGCCTGGGAGTGTCATGGGTGTGCCTGGGGTGTCAGGTGTGCAGGTGTCCAGAGAGTGCCCTGGAGAGTCCAGAGGTGTGCCTGGGAGTGTGTCAGGAGGTGTGCCTGGCGGTTTTAAGTGTGCCTGGGAATGGCCAAGGTGGCACACAGGTGCAGTGGAGTGCCTGGGAGTGGATGTGTGCCTGGGAGTGTCAGGGTGGCCTCAGGTGTCAGAGGTGTTCCTAGTAGTGTCAGGGTGTCCTGGGGTGTCAGAGTTGTACCTGGGGAGTGTCGGGTGCACCTGCAGTGTGAGAACTGTGCCACAGGTGTACAGGGTGGCACCTGGCAGTGTCCAGCGGTGTGCCACAGGAGGTGTCGGAGGTGTGCCTAGGTGTGTGTCAGAGGTGTGCCTGGGGTGTCGGGTGTGCAGGTGTCTGTGGGGTGGCCGGTGTCTGGGGTGTGCCTGGTGTCGGCGGTGTGCCTGCTGGGTGTGTGGGTGCCTGGGTGTTGGGGTGTATCAGGGGTGACAGAGGTGTGCCTGGGGTGTCAGAGGGTGTGTGCTTGGGAGTGTCAGAGGTGTGCCAGGGAATGCCAGTGGAGTGCCTGCACGAGTGTCAAGGTGTACCTGGGAGTGTCTGAGGTGTACCTGGCAGTGTCAGCAGTGTGCCTGAGGTGTCAGGTGTGCCTGGGTGTGTCAGAGGTGTGCCTGGGGTCAGAGGTGTGCCTGGGGTGTGAAGTGTGCCTGGGGTGACAGGTGTTCTGGGGTCAGGGTGTGCTGGCAGTGTCAGAGGGGTGTACCTGGGAGTGTCAGGGTGTACCAGGGAATGTGAGTGGGTACCTCTGCAGGTGTCAGGTGTGCCTGGGGTGTCTGAGGGTGTGCCTGGGGAGTGTCAGAGTTGTGCCTGGGAGTGTCAGGGTGTGCTTGGGGAGTGTCAGAGGTGTGTCTGGGAGTGTCAGACGTGTACCTGCAGTGTCAGAGGTGTGCCAGGGAATGTGGTGGTGCCTGGCAGTGTCAGGGGTGTGCCTGGGGAGTGTCAGAGACAGCCTTGGGGAGTGTCAGAGGTATACCTGGGAATTGTGAAAGTGTTCTAAGTGTCTGTATGGTGTACCTGGGAGTGTCAGAGTTGTACCTGAGTGTCGGAGATGTACCTGGGAGTGTCAGAGAGGAGGTGTACCTGGGGAGTGTCAGGTGTACCTGGGGTGGAAGGGGTGTACCTGGGGTGTCAGGAGGTGTGCCTGGGGTGTAAGAAGTGTGCCTGGGGAGTGTCAGGGTGGCACACCTGGGAGGGTCGGAGGGTGTACCAGCAGTGTCAGGAGAGGTGTGCCTGGGGAGTGTCTGGGGTGTGCCTGGGGTGTCAGAGGTGTGCCTGGGGAGTGTCAGGGTGCTGCGGAGTGTCAGGTGGAGTGCCTGGGAGTGTGGGGTGTGCCTGGGAGTGTCAGGGGTGTAAGAGTGTGCCTGGGAGTGTCGGAGGTGTACCTGGGAGTGTAGAGTGTACCTGGGAGTGTCGGAGGTGTGACCTGGGGTCGGAGGTGTACCTGGCAGTGTCAGAGGTGTACCTGGGAGTGTCTGGGGTGTACCTGGGGTGTCAGGGTGTACCTGGGAGTGTCAGGGGTGTAGCACAGGTGTCAGTGGAGCCCCTGGAGTGTCAGAGGTGTGCAGGGGTGTCAGAGGTGTGCCTGGGGTGTCAGAGGTGCCTCGGGTGTGAGGTGCACCTTGGGTGTCTGGGGTGTGCAGGGGTGTCTGGTGTACCTGGCAGTGTCTGAGGTGTACCTGGCAGTGTCTGAGGTGTACCTGGCAGTGTCAGCGGTGTACCAGGCAGTGTCAGCGGTGTACCTGGGGTGTGGAGCTGTACCTGGGGTGTCAGGGGGTGTATCTGGGAGTGTCGGACGTGTACCTGCAGTGTCAGAGGTGTACCAGGGAATGTCAGTGGGCTGGCAGTGTCAGAGTGTACCTGGGATTGTCAGAGGTATACCTGAGTGTCAGGGAATGTACCTGGGGTGTCAGAGGTGTACCTGGGAGTGTCAGAGGTGTACCAGTGTCAGCAGTGTACTGGAGTGTAGGGGTGTACCTGGGAGTGTCGGAGGTGTGCCTGGGGTGTGAGAGTGTTCCTGGGAGTGTCGGTGATGTGCCTGGGGTGTCAGAGGTGTACCTGGGAGTGTCGGAGATGTACCTGGGAGTATCAAAGGTGTACCTGGGGTCGGAGGTGTACCTGGGAGTGTAGAGATGTGCCTGGGAGTGTCGGAGGTGTACCGGAGTGTCAGTGTGCTTGGGAGTGCTAGAGGTGTACCTGGGACTGTCAGAGGTGTACCTGGAAGTGTCAGAGGAGTGTGCCTGAGAGTGTCGGAGGTGTCCTGGGAGTGTCAGAGGTGTGCCTGGGGTGTCAGAGGTGCACTTGGGAGTGTCAGGGTGCAGGTGTCTGATGTGTGCCTGGGAGTTGTGGGTGCCTCGGGTGTCAGGATTATGCGTGGTGACAGTGTCCCTGGGAGTGTCAGAGTTGTACCAGGGAGTGTAGAAGTGTACCTGAAGTGTCGGAGAGTGTGTACCTGGGAGTGTAAGAAGTGTTCCTGGGGTGTCAGGTGTACCTGGGAGTGTCGGAGGTGTACCTAGGTGTGTCAGAGGTGTACCTGGGAGTGTCGGAGGTGTACCTGGAAGTGTGAGAAGTGTACCTGGGAGTGACGGAGGTGTTCCTGGGAGTGTCGGAGGTGTACCTGGCAGTTTCAGCGGTGTACCTGGGAGTGTCAAAGGTGTACCACGGAATGTCAATGGAGTACCTGGGAGTGTCAGAGGTGTACTGGGGAGTGTCAGAGGTGGACCTCTGAGTGTCAGAGGTGTACCTAGTAGTGTCAGAGGTGTCCCTGGGAGTGTCAGAGTTGTACCTGGGAGTGTCGGAGGTGCACCTGCGAGTGTGAGAACTGTACCTGAGAGTGTCTGAGGTGTACCTGGCAGTGTCAGCGGTGTACCTGAGAATGTCGGAGGTGTACCTAGGTGTGTCAGAGGTGTACCTGGGAGTGTCGGAGGTGTACCTGGGAGTGTGAGAAGTGTACCTGGGAGTGACGGAGGTGTTCCTGGGAGTGTCGGAGGTGTACCTGGCAGTGTCAGCGGTGTACCTGGGAGTGTCAGAGGTGTACCAGGGAATGCCAGTGGAGTACCTGCGAGTGTCAAAGGTGTACCTGGGAGTGTCTGAGGTATACCTGGGAGTGTCACAGGTGTACCTGGGAGTGTCAGAGGTGTACTTGGGAGTGTCGGAGGTGTACCTGGGAGTGTGAGAAGTGTTCCTGGGAGTGTCTGTGGTGTACCTGGGAGTGTCAGAGGTGTACCTGAGAGTGTCGGAGATGTAGCTGGGAGTATCAGAGATGTACCTGGGAGTGTTGGAGGTGTACCTGGGAGTGTAAGAAGTGTACCTGGGAGTGTCGGAGGTGTACCTGGGAGTGTAAGAAGTGTTCCTGGGAGTGTCGGAGGTGTACCTGGGAGTGTCGGAGGTGTACCTGGGAGTGTGAGAAGTGTTCCTGGGAGTGTCAGAGTGTACCTGGAGGTGTCGGAGGTGTACCTGGGAGTGTGAGAAGTGTACCTGGGAGTGTCGGAGGTGTTCCGGGGAGTGTCGGAAGTGTACCTGGCAGTTTCAGCGGTGTACCTGGGAGTATCAAAGGTGTACCACGGAATGTCAGTGGAGTACCTGGGAGTGTCAGAGGTGTACCTGGGAGTGTCAGAGGTGTACCTCGGAGCGTCAGAGGAGTACGTAGTAGTGTCAGAGGTGTCCCTGGGAGTGTCAGAGTTGTACCTGGGAGTGTCGGAGGTGCACCTGCGAGTGTGAGAACTGTACCTGAGAGTGTCTGAGGTGTACCTGGCAGTGTCAGCGGTGTAACTGAGAGTGTCGGAGGTGTACCTAGGTGTGTCAGAGGTGTACCTGGGAGTGTCGGAGGTGTACCTGGGAGTGTGAGAAGTGTACCTGGGAGTGACGGAGGTGTTCCTGGGAGTGTGTAAAGGTGGCACAAGGTGTCGGAGATGTACCTGGGAGTGTCAGAGGTGTGCCTGGGGAGTGTCGGGTGTGCCTGGGAGTGTGCAGAAGTGTACCTGGGGAGTGTCGGAGGTGTACCTGTGGGATTGTCAGAGTGTGCCTGGGAGTGTCAGAGGTGTGCTTGGGGTGTCAGAGGTGTAACCTGGTGTCAGTGTACCTGAGTGTCGGGAGGTGTACCTGGGAGTGTGAGGAAGTGTGCCTGGGAGTGTCGAGGTGTTCCGGGGGTGTCAGAGTGTACCTGGCAGTTTCAGCGGTGTGCCTGGGAGTGTCAAGGTGTGCCACGGAATGTCAGTGGAGTACCTGGGAGTGTCAGAGGTGTGCCTGGGAGTGTCAGAGGTGTGCCTCGGGTGTCAGAGGAGTACCTAGTAGTGTCAGAGGTGTCCTGGGAGGTGTCAGAGTTGTGCCTGGGAGTGTCGGAGGTGCGCCTGCGGTGTGAGTGCCTGGGAGTGTTGGAGTGTGCAAGTTGTGGGGGTGTGCCTGGGGTGTCAGGTGTGCCTGTGGTGTAAAGTGTGCCTGCTGGGGTGTCAGGGTGTGCCTGGGGTGTCGGAGGTGTGCCTGGAGTGTGGTGTTCTGGGAGTGTCTGTGGTGTGCCTGGGGTGTCAGAGGTGTACCAGAGGGAATGTCGGAATGTGCCTGGGGAGTGTTAGAGGTGTGCCTGGGGTGTCGGAGATGTGCCTGGGGTGCCAGAAGTGTGCAGGGGTGTCAGAGGGTGTACACCAAATTAGAAGTGTGGGGTGTCAGGTGTGTGCAAGAGTGTCAGGTGTACCTGGCAGTGTCAGAGGTGTGCCTGCTGGGAGTGTCAGAGGTGATCCTGGGGTGTCAGAGGTGTGCCTGGAATGTCAGAGGTGTACCTGGGGAGTGTGAGAGGTGTGCCTGGGGTGTTGGGGTTATGCCCTTAGGGTGTCATGGGTGTGCCTGGGTGTGTCAGGGGGTGTACCTGGGGTGTCAGAGGGTATGCCTGGGGTGTGTGGGTGTGCCTGGGTGTCAGGGAACATGCCTGGGGTGTCAGGTGTGCCCTGGGTGTCAGGGTGTGCCTGGGGTGTCAGAGGTGTGCCTGGGGAGTGTCGGAGGTGTGCCTGGGGAGTGTGGGGGAGTGTGCCTGCTGGGAATGTGGGTGGTTCTGTGGGAGTGTCAGGAGGTGTACCTGGCGGTTTCCAGTGGTGTACCTGGGGGTGTCAAGGTGTGTGGAATGTCAGTGGAGTGCCTGGGGTGTCAGATGTGTACCTGCAAGTGTCAATTGTGCAGCCAGGAGTGTCAGGTGTTCCTAGTAGTGTCAGAGGTGTCCCTGGGAGTGTCAGAGTTGTACCTGGGGTGTCAGTGCACCTGCAGGTCGTGAGAACTGTACCTGAGGTGTCTGGGGTGTGCCTGGCAGTGTCGGCGGTGTACCTGAGAGTGTCGGGCATGCCTAGGTGTGTCAGAGGTGTGCCTGGGGTGGCCGGGTGTGCCTGGCAGTGTCAGCAGTGTGCCTGGGGAGTGTCAGGGGTGTGCAGGGAATGCCAGTGGGTTCCTGCGAGTGTCAAGGTGTACCTGGGAGTCTGAGGGTGTGCCTGGGATCTCAGAGTGTGCAAGTGTCAAGTGTACTTGGGGTGTCAGGAGGTGTACCAGGTGTGAAGTGTTCCTGGGGTGTCTGTGGTGTACGCAGGTGTCAGGGGTGTGCCTGAGGTGTCGGGATGTACTTACTTAAGATTATCAGAGATGTGCACGGTGTCGGAGGTGTACTGGAATTGGAAGAGTGTACCTGGGGTGTCGGAGGTGTACCTGGAATTAGCCAAGAAGTGTACCTGAGGAGTGTCGGAGGTGTACTTACTGGGATGTCGGAGTGTACCTGGGAGTGTGAGAAGTGTACCTGGGGAGTGTCGGAGTGTTCCGAGAGTGTCGGAAGTGTACCTGGCAGTTTCAGCGGTGTACCTGGGAATTATCAAAGGTGTACCACGGAATGTCAGTGGAGCACCTGGGGAGTGTCAGAGAGGTGTACCTGTAGGTGTCAGAATTGTACCTCCAGACGTCAGGGAGTACGTGAGTAGTGTCAGAGGTGTCCTGGGAGTGTCAGGTTGTACCTGGGGTGTCGGAGGTTTGCCTGCAGTGTGAGAACTGTACCTGTAGGAGTGTCACAGGGGTGTGCACAGGGGTGTCAGCGGTGTGCCTGGGGTGTCGGGAGGTGTACCTGGGTGTGTCAGAGGTGTGCCTGGGAGTGTCGGAGGTGTGCCTGGGAGTGTGAGGAGTGTGCCTGGGAGTGACGGAGGTGTTCACCAGGGGTGTCGGAGTGTGCCTGGCAGTTTCAGCGGTGTGCCCTGGGGAGTGTCAAGGTGTACCACGGAATGTCGTGTGCCTGGGAGTGTCAGAGGTGTGCCTGGGGAGTGTCGGAGGTGTGCCTAGTGTGAGATGTTCCTGGGTGTCCGTGATGTACCTGGGTGTCAGAGGTGTGCCTGAGAGTGTGGAGATGTGCCTGGGAGTGTCAAGGTGTGCCTGGTGTCGGAGGTGTGCCTGGGGTGTCGGGGTGTGCCTGGGAGTGTCAGGTGTGGGGTCAGAGGTGTGCCGGTGCCAGAGGTGTGCCTGGGACTGTCAGAGGTGTGCCTGGAGTGTCAGAGGTGTGCCTGGGGTGTCGGAGGTGTGCCTGGGGAGTGTCAGAGGTGTGCCTGGGGTGTCAGGAGGTGCACCTGGGGGTGTCAGAGGGTGCCCGGATGTCAGGTGTCGAGTGTGAGAGTGTTCTGGGAGTGTCGGAGGTGTACCTGGCAGTTTCAGCAGTGTGCCTGGGAGTGTCAAGGTGTGTCAATGTGCCTGGGGTGTCAGAGGTGTGCCAGGGTGTCAGAGGTGTGCCTCAGGTGTCAGAGGTGTACCTAGTAGTGTCAGAGGTGTCCTGGGGAGTGTCAGAGTTGTGCCTGGGGTGTCGGAGGTGCACCTGCAGGTGTGAGAACTGTACTGGGGAGTGTCTGGGGTGTGCCTGGCAGTGTCAGCGGTGTGCCTGAGAGTGTCAGGTGTACCTAGGTGTGTCAGGTGTGCCTGGGGAGTGTCGGAGGTGTACCTGGGGAGTGTGAGAAGTGTGCCTGGGGTGACGGAGGTGTTGCTGGGAGTGTCGGAGGTGTGCCTGGCAGTGTCAGCGGTGTGCCTGGGAGTGTCAGAGGTGCCAGGGAAGCCAGTGGAGTACCTCAGGTGTCAAGGGTGTGCCTGGGGTGTCTGAGGTGTGCCTGGGGTGTGGAGGTGTGCCTGGGGTGTCAGGGGTGTGCTTGGGGTGTCGGAGGTGTGCAGGTGTGAAGTGTTCCTGGGAGTGTCTGTGGTGTGCCTGGGGTGTCAGAGGTGTGCCTGAGGTGTCGGAGATTTGCCTGGGAGTTATCAGAGATGTACCTGGGAGTGTCAGGTGTGCCTGGGGAGTGTAGAGGTGTGCCTGGGGTGTCGGAGGTGTAGCTGGAGTGTCAGAGGTGTGCCTGGGAGTGTCGAGGTGTGCCTGGGAGTGTGAGAAGTGTTCCTGGGGAGTGTCTGTGGTGTGCCTGGGAGTGTCAGAGGTGTCACTGGAGTGTCGGGAATGTGCCTGGGGAGTGTCAGAGATGTACCTGGGGAGTGTCGGAGGTGTGCCTGGGGTGTAGGTGTGCCTGGGGAGTGTCAGGTGTGCCTGGGGAGTGTCAGAGGTGTGCCTGGGGTGTCAGAGGTGTACCTGGGGAGTGTCGGAGGTGTGCCCTGGGAGTGTGAAGTGTTCTGGGGTGTCTGTTGTGTACCTGGGAGTGTCAGAGGTGTGCCTGAGGTGTCGGAGATGTACCTGGGTTATCAGAGGTGTACCTGGGGGTGTCGGAGGTGTGCCTGGGGTGTAGAAGTGTGCCTGGGTGTGGGTGTGCCCTGGAGTGTCAGAAGTGTGCCTGGGAGTGTCGGGTGTGCCTGGGGTGTCGGAGGTGTGCCGGGAGTGTGAGAAGTGTTCCTGGGGTGTCATGGTGTCCTGGGAGTGTCAGGTGTACCTGAGGTGTCAGATGTACCTGGGGTGTCAGTGGTGTGCCTGGGGTGTCGGAGGTGTGCCTGGGGTGTGGGGGTGTGCCTGGGGTGTCGGAGGTGTGCCTGGGGTGTGGAGTGTGCCTGGTGTCGGAGGTGTGCCTGGGAGTGTAGAGTGTGCCTGGGAGTGTCAGAGGTGTACCTGGGATTGTCGGAGGTGTACCTGGGAGTGTGAGAAGTGTGCAGGTGTCGGAGGTGTACCTGGGTGTAAGAGTGTGCCTGGAGTGTCAGCGGTTTGCCTGGGAGTGTCAGAGGTGGCCACAGGGAATGCCAGTGGAGTACCTTCACAGTGTCAAGGTGTGCACCTGGGAGTGTCTGGTGTGCCTGGGGAGTGTCAGAGGTGTACCTGAGTGTCAGAGGTGTGCCTGGGAGTGTCGGAGGTGTGCACTGAGTGTGAGTGTTCCTGGGAGTGTCTGTGGTGTTCCTGGGGAGTGTCAGAGGTGTGCCTGGAGTGTCGGAGATGTGCCTGGGGAGTATCAGAGGTGTACCTGGGAGTGTTGGAGGTGTACCTGGGGTGTCAGGGTGTACATGGGAGTGTCAGAGGTGTGCTTGGGAGTGTCAGGTGTGTACCTGGGAGTGTGGGGGAGTGTTCCTGGGAGTGTCTGTGGTGTTCCTGGGAGTGTCAGAGGTGTACCTGTGTCAGGGAGATGTACCTGGGGTATCAGAGATGTGCCTGGGAGTGTTGGAGGTGTGCCTGGGAGTGTAGAGTGTGCCTGGGGAGTGTCGGAGGTGTGCCTGGGGTGTAAGAGGTGTACCTGGGGTTTCGGAGGTGTGCCTGGGAGTGTCGGAGGTGTACCTGGAGTTGAAGTGTTCCTGGGAGTGTCTGTGGTGTGCAAGTGTCAGAGGTGTACCAGAGTGTCAGAGATGTGCCTGGGAGTGTTAGAGGTGTGCAGAGTGTCAGTGTACCTGGGAGTGTAGAGTGTACCTGGGAGTGTCGGAGGTGTACCTGGGAGTGTAAGTGTGCCTGGGAGTGTCAGGTGTACCTGGGGAGTGTCGGAGGTGTGCCTGGCAGTGTCAGAGGTGTACCTGGGAGTGTCAGAGGTGATCCTGGGAGTGTCAGAGGTGTGCCTGGAATGTCAGAGGTGTGCCTGGGGAGTGTCAGAGGTGTGCCTGGGAGTGTTGGGGTATGCCGGTGTCATGGGTGTGCCTGGGAGTGTCAGAGGTGTGACCTGGGGTGTCAGAGGTATACCTGGGAGTGTCATGGGTGTGCAGAGTGTCAGAGGTGTGCCTGGGAGTGTCAGAGGTGTACCTGGGTGTCAGAGGTGTACCTGGGAGTGTCAGAGGTGTGCCTGGGGGTGTCGGGTGTGCCTGGGGTGTGAGGGTGTGCCTGGGGTGTCGGGGGTGTTCCTGGGAGTGTCGGAGGTGTCCTGGGGTTTCAGCGGTGTACCTGGGAGTGTCAAGGTGTGCAGATGTCAGTAGAGTGCCTGGGAGTGTCAGATGTGTGCCTGGGGAGTGTCAGAGGTGTGCCTCGGTGTCAGAGGTGTTCCTAGTAGTGTCAGAGGTTGGTCACAAGTGTCAGAGTGTACCTGGGAGTTAGGAGTGCACCTGCAGTGTGGATCTGCCTGGGGAGTGTCTGAGGTGTGCCTGGCAGTGTCAGCGGTGTACCTGAAGGGTGTCGGGTGTGCCTGGGTGTGTCAGGAGGTGTGCCGGTGTCGGAGGTGTGCCTGGCAGTGTCAGGGTGGCCTGGGGTGTCAGAGGTGCAGGGGAATGCCAGTGGAGTACCTCGAGTGTCAAGGTGTGCCTGGGAGTGTCTGAGGTGTACCTGGGAGTGTCAGAGGTGTACCTGGGAGTGTCAGAGGTGTGCTTGGGAGTGTCGGAGGTGTGCCTGGGAGTGTGAGAGTGTTCCTGGGGTGTCTGTGGTGTGCCTGGGAGTGTCAGAGGTGTACCTGAGAGTGTCGGAGATGTGCCTGGGTATCAGAGATGTGCCTGGGAGTGTCGGAGGTGTACCTGGGAGTGGAAGAGTGTGCCTGGGAGTGTCGGAGGTGTGCCTGGAGTGTAAGTGTGCACCTGAGTGTGTGTGCCTGGGGTGTCGGAGGTGTACCTGGGGTGTGAGAAGTGTTCCTGGGGGTGTCTGTGGTGTGCTTGGGAGTGTCAGAGGTGTGCCTGGAGTGTCAGGTGTGCCTGGGGGTGTGAGAAGTGTACCTGGGAGTGTCAGGTGTTCGGTGTCGGAAGTGTACCTGGCAGTTTCAGCAGTGTACCTGGGAGTATCAAGGTGTACCACAGAATGTCAGTGGTACCTGGGAGTGTCAGAGGTGTGCCTGGGAGTGTCAGAGGTGTGCCTCAGGGGCGTCAGAGAGGTGCGTAGTAGTGTCAGAGGTGTCCTGGAGTGTCAGAGTTGTACCTGGGGTGTCGGGAGGTGCACCTGCGAGTGTGAGAACTGTACCTGAGGTGTCTGGGGTGTGCCTGGCAGTGTCAGCGGTGTACCTGAGTGTCGGAGGTGTACCTGGGTGTGTCAGGGTGTGCCTGGGGTGTCGAGGTGTACCTGGGGTGTGAAGTGTGCCTGGGAGTGACGGAGGTGTTCCTGGGAGTGTCGGAGGTGTACCTGGCAGTTTCAGCGGTGTGCCTGGGAGTGTCAAGGTGTACCACGGGTCAGTGGAGTACCTGGGGTGTCAGAGGTGTGCCTGGGAGTGTCAGAGGTGTGCCTCAGGGTGTCAGGTGTACCTAGTAGTGTCAGGGTGTCTGGGAGTGTCAGAGGTTGTACCTGGGAGTGTCGGTGTGCCTGGGAGTGTGAGATGTGCAGGAGTGACGGAGGTGTTCTGGGAGTGTCGGAGGTGTACCTAGCAGTGTCAGCGGTGTACCTGGGAGTGTCAGAGGTGTACCAGGGAATGCCAGTGGGTATGCAGTGTCAAGGTGTGCCTGGGAGTGTCTGGGGTGTGCCTGGGGTGTCAGGGGTGTGCCTGGGAGTGTCAGAGGTGTACTTGGGAGTGTCAGGTGTACCTGGGAGTGTGAGAAGTGTTCCTGGGAGTGTCTGTTGTGTACCTGGGAGTGTCAGAGGTGTACCTGAGGGAGTGTCGGAGATGTACCTGGGAGTATCAGAGATGTGCCTGGTGTCGGAGGTGTACCTGGGAGTGTAGAAGTGTGCCTGGGAGTGTCGGAGGTGTGCCTGGGAGTGTAAGGAGTGTACTGGGAGTGTCGGAGGTGGGCCTGGGAGTGTCGGAGGTGTACCTGAGTGTGAGAAGTGTTCCTGGGAGTGTCTGTGGGGCCTGGGAGTGTCATGGTGTACCTGAGAGTGTGTCGGAGATGTACCTGGGAGTGTCAGTGGTGTACCTGGGAGTGTCGGAGGTGTACCGGAGTGTGTAGAAGGTGTGCCGGAGTGTCGGAGGTGTACCTGGGAGTGTAGGGAGTGGCACGGAGTGTCGGAGGTGTCCTGGGAGTGTCGGAGGTGTACCTGGCAGTGTCAGGTGTACCTAGTGTCGGAGGTGTACCTGGCAGTGTCAGCGGTGTACCTGGGAGTGTCAGGGGGTGTACCAGGGAATGCCAGTGGAGTACCTGCAGTGTCAAGGTGTACAGGAGTGTCTGAGGTGTGCAGGGCCCATGGGAAGTGTGCCTGGGGAGTGTCAGAGGTGTGCCTGGGGAGTGTCAGGTGTTCAAGGAAGTGTCAGGAAGTGTACCTAGCAGTTAGCAGTGTACAGAATTAATCAAGTGTACCACTGCAGAATGTCAGTGGTGCAAGTGTCAGAGATGACAAGTTAATAAGAGGTGTACACTCAGGTGTCAGAGATGTACGTAGTGGTGTCAGAGGTGTCCCTAAGTGTGGGTTGTGCACCAGAGTGTCAGGAGGTGCCTGCTGAGTGTGGAAGAACTGTGCCTGAGGTGTCTGGTGTGCCTGCAGTGTCATGGTGCTGAAATTCAGGAGGTGTACTGGGTGTGTCAGGGTGTGCCTGGGGTGTCGGAGGTGTGCCTAGGGTGTGAGAGGTGTGCCTGGGATGACAGGTGTTCCTGGGGTGTCAGAGGTGCTGGCAGTTTCAGCTTTGGTGTGCCTGGGGTGTCAAACGTGTACAGAGATGTCAATTAGTACCTACCAAGTGTCAAGTGTCCTAAGTGTCAGAGGTGTACCTCAGGTGTCAGAGAATTGTGCCTAGTAGTGTCAGAGAGAGGTGTCCTGGGGAGTGTCAGAGTTGTGCCTGGGAATCCCGGAGGTGCACGAGTGTGAGAACTTCCTGTGCCTGAGGTGTCTGGGGGTGTGCCTGTGGTTTCAGCTGGTGTACCCTGTGAGGTGTCGGAGGTGTGCCTAGGTGTGTCAGAGGTGTGCCTGCTGGGAGTGTCGGGTGTGCCTGGGAGTGTGAGAGAGTGTGCCTGGGATTGACGGAGGTGTTCCTGGGAGTGTCGGAGGAGGTGGCCTGGCAGTGTCCCAGTGGTTTGCCTGGGAGTGTCAGAGGTGTACCAGGGAAGTGCCAGTGGAGTGCCTGCAGTGTCCAAGGTGTGCCTGCAGGGAGTGTCTGAGGTGTGCAGCAGGTGTCAGAGTGTACCTGTTAGTGTCAGAGGTGTACTTAGGAGTGTCGGGAGAGTGTGCACAGGTGTGAGAGTGTTCCTGGGAGTGTCTGTGTGGTGTGCCTGGGGTGTGGGGTGTGCCTGAAGTGTCGGAGATGTAGCTGGGAGTATCAGAGATGTACCTGGGAGTGTTGGAGGTGTGCCTGGGAGTGTAAGGTGTGCCTGGGAGTGTCAGGAGGTGTGCACAGGGTGTGGGGGTGTGGGGAGTGTCGGAGGTGTGCCTTAGAGGTGTCAGGTGTGCCTGGGGAGTGTGAGATGTTCTGGGGTATGTGTGGTGTACTTATAGAGTGTCAGGAGGTGTACCTGAGAGTCGGAGATGTGCCTGGGGTGTCAGAGGTGTACCTGGGAGTGTCGAGGTGTGCTGCAAGTCCTTTAAGAAGTACTTCTGTGGGAGTGTCGGAGGTGTACCTAGAGTGCACAGTGTACCTGGGAGTGTCGGAGGTGTACCTGGGAGTGTCGGAGGTGTACCTGGCAGTGTCAGGGAGTGTACCTGGGAGTGTCAGAGGTGATCGTGGGAGTGTCAGAGGTGTGCCCTGGGTGTCAGAGGGTGTGCCTGGGGAGTCAGTCAGGGGGGCGTACACAGGAGTGTCAGAGGTATGCCTGGGAGTGTCATGGGTGTGCACAGAGTGGCAAGTGTGCCTTAAGTGTCAGAGGTGTGCCTGGGTGTCAGAGGTGTGCACAGAGTGTCAGAGGTGTGCCTGGCAGTTTCGAAGGTGTACTTATAAGTCAAAAGGTGTACCACGGA
>NW_024715915.1:0-10536 GCF_018991925.1 Homarus americanus | reverse complement strand
CTGATCGAGTATAACAAATTCCCCTGATCGAGTATAATTAAGTCCCCTGGTCGAATATAACAAAGGCCCATGATCGAGTATAACAAAGTCCCCTGATCTCGTATAACAAAGTCCCATGGTCGAGTATAACAAAGTACCTTGATCGAGTATAACAAAGGCCCCTGACCGTGTATAACAAAGGCCCCCGGTTGAATATAACAAAGCCTCCTCATCGAGTATATCAACGTCCCCTGATCGAGTATAACACATCCCCTGATTGAGTATAACATATCCCCTGATCGTGTATTACAAAGTCCTCTAATCGAGTATAACAAAGGCCCCTGATCGAATATAAGAAAGCCCCCTGATCGAATGTAACAAAGTCCCCTGATCGAGTATAACAAAGTCCCCTAATCGAGTATAACAAAGTCCCCTTATCGAGAATGACAAAGTCCCCTTTTCGGGTATAACAAAGACCCCTGATCGAGTATAACAAAGTTCCCTGGTCGAGTATAACAAAGGCCCACGATTGAATAAAACAAATACCCCTGATCGAGTATAACAAAGGCCACTGTTCGCGCATAACAAAGTCCCCTGATCGAGTATAACAAAGTCTCCTGATCGAGTATATCAAAGCCCCCTCATGGAGTATAATAAAGTCCCCTAATCGAGTATAACAAAGTCCCCTGGTAGGGTATAATAAAGGCCCCTCATCGAGTATAACAAAGTTCCCCGATCGAGTATAACAAAGTCCCATGGTCGAGTATAACAAAGTCCCTTGATCGAGTATAACAAAGGCCCCTGATCGAGTATAACAAAGGGCCCCGTTTGTGTACAATAAAGCCTCCTCATCGAGTATAACAAAGTCCCCTGATCGAGTATAACACATCCCCTGATCGAGTGTAACATATTACCTAATCGTGTATAACAAAGTTCCCTGGTCGAGTATAGTAATGTCCCATGATCGAGTATAACAAAGCCCCCTGATCGAGTATATCAAAGCCCCCTTATCGAATATAACAAAGTCCAATCATCGAGTATAACAAAGTCCTCTGGTCGAGTATAACAAAGTCCTCTGGTCGAGAATAACAAAGGCCCCTGATCGAGTATAACAAAGTCCATGATGGAGTATAACAAAGACCCCTGATCAAGGAAAACAAAGCCCCCTGATCCAGTATAACAAATTCGCCTGATCGTGTATAACAAAGGCCCCTCGTCGAGTATAACAAAGTCCCATTGTCGAATAAAACAAAGTCACCTGATCGAGTATAACAAAGCCTCCTGATCGAGTATAACAAAGTCCCCTGATCGAGTATAACACATCCCCTGATCAAGTATAACATATCCCCTGATCGTGTATAACAAAGTTCCATGGTCGAGTATAGTAATGTCTCCTGATCGAGTATAACAAAGTCTCCTGATCAGGTATATCAAAGCCCTCTCATCGAGTATAACAAAGTCCCCTGATCGAGTATAACAAAGTCCCCTTTTAGAGTATAACAAAGGCCCCTCATCGAGTATAACAAAGTCCCCTCATCGAGTATAACAAAGTCCCCTGGTCGAGTATAACAAAGTCCCCAGATCGAGTATAACAAAGGCCCTTGATTGAGTATAATAAAGGCCCCTGATGGAGTATAACAAAGTCCCCTGATCGAGTATAACAATGTCCCAAGGTCGAGTATAATAAAGTCACCTAATCGAGTATAACAAAGGCCCATGATCGAGTATAACAAACGCCCCCGGTTGAGTATAACACATCCCCTGATCGAGTGTAACATATACCCTGATCGTGTATAACAAAGTTCCCTGGTCGAGTACAGTAATGTCCCCTGATCGAGTATAACAAAGACCCCTCATCGAGTATAACAAAGTCCCCTGATCAAGTATAACAAAGTCCTCTGATCGAGTATTACAATGTCCCCTGATCGAGTATAACAAAGACCATGATGGAGTATAACAAAGTCCCCTGATCGAGGAAAACAAAGCCCCCTGATCGAGTATAACAAAGTCTCCTCATCGAGTATAACAAAGTCACCTAATCGAGTATAACAAAGTCTCCTGATCTAGTATAACAAATTCCCTGATCGAGTATAGCAAAGGCTCTTGATCGAGTATAACAAATGCCCCTCTTCGAGTATAACAAAGTCCCCTAATCGAATATAACAAAGCCCCCTGATCTGGTATATCAAAGCCCCCTCATCGAGTATGAAAAATCCCCTAATCGAGTATAACAAAGTCCCCTGGTCGAATATAATAAAGGCCCCTGATCGAGTATAACAAAGTCCCTTGATCTAGTATAACAAAGTCCTCTGGTCGACCATAACAAAGGACCCTGGTCGAGTATAACAAAGCCCCCTGATCGAGTATAACAAAGTCCCCTCATCTAGTATAACAAAATCCCCTAATCGAGTATAGCAAAGGCCCTTGATCGAGAATAACAAATGCCCCTCATCGAGTATAGCAAAGTCCCCTGATCTAGTATACCAAAGTCCCATGGTCGAGTATAACAAAGTCCCTTGATCGAGTATAACAAAGGCCCCTGATCGAGTATAACAAAGCCCCCCGTTGAGTATAACAAAGCCTCTTGATCGAGTATAACAAAGCACCTAATAGAATATAACACATCCCCTGATCGAGTATAACATATCACCTGATCGTGTATAACAAAGTTCCCTGGTCAAGTATAGTAATGTCCCTGATCGAGTATAACAACCCCCCTGTTCGAGTATAACAAAGTCCCCTGGTCGGGTATAACAAAGTCCTCTGATCGAGTATAACAAAGTCCTCTGATCGAGTATAACAAAGTCCCCTGATGGTGTATAACAAAGTCCCCTCGTCGAATATAACAAAGTCCCATGGTCGAGTATAACAAAGTCACCTTATCGAGTATAATAAAGCCTCCTGATCGAGAATAACAAAGTCCCCTCATCGAGTATAACACATCCCCTGATCGAGTATAACATATCCCCTGATCGTGAATAACAAAGTTCCCTGGTTGAGTATAGTAATGTCTCCTGATCGAGTATAACAAAGCCCTGATCGAGTATAATATAGGCCCCTCATCGAGTATAACAAAGTCCTCTGATCGAATATAAAAAGGTCCCCTGATCGAGTAAAACAAATTCCCCTGATCGTGTATAACAAAGTCCTATAATCGAGTATAACAAAGGCCACTGGTCAAGCATAACAAACGACCCATGTCGAGCATAACAAAGTCCCCTGATCGAGTATAACAAAGCCCAATCATCGAGTATAACAAAGTCCATGATTGAGGTAGCAAAAATTCCTGATCAGGTATATCAAAGCCCCCTCATCGAGTGTAACCAAGAACCACTGATCGAGGTATAACGAGTCACAACCGAGGTATAACAAAGTCCCTGGTCGAGTATAACCGCTCCCTGGTCAGATATAACAAAGTCCCCTGATCCAGGTATAACAAAAGGCCCGCCGGGGTTGAGGTATAATAAGGCCCTGATCAAAATATCGGCAAACCCCCTGATCGAGTATATCAAGCCCCCTCATCGAAGATACAACGAAAGTCCTGATCGAGAGTATAACAGAAGTCCTGGTCAATTATAACAAAGTCCCCTGATCGAAAGTATGAAGTCCTCGAAGATCAGGCCATAGCAAAGTCCTGGTCAAAGATATAACAAAAGGTCCTGGTCGGTACCAACAGAGTCCCCTGATCGAGTATAACAAAGGCCCATGATTGAGTAATAAGGCCCTAATCGAGTATAAAAAACCCCCCTCAGCCAGGTAAACAAGGTCCCCTGGTCAGTACATAGCAAAAGTCACAAGTCAGGTAACAAAGTCCTGATCCCGAGGTATAACAAAGTCCTCCAGATCGGGTTTAACAAAGTCCCCTGGTCGAGTATAACAAAGTCCCCTGGTCGAGTATAACAAAGTCCCCTGATCGAGTATAACAAAGGCCCTTGATTGAGTATAATATAGGCCCCTGATCGAGTATAACAAAGCCCCCTGCTCGAGTATAACAAAGTCCCCTGATCGAGTATAACAAAGGCCCTTGATTGAGTATAATAAAGACCCTTGATCGAGTATAACAAAGTCCCCTGATCGGGTGTAACAAAGTCCCATGGTCGAGTATAACAAAGTCCCCTGCTCGTGTATAACAAAGTCCCCTGATCGAGTATAACAAAGGCCCTTGATTGAGTATATTAAAGACCCTTGATCGAGTATAACACATCCCCTGATCGAGTATAACATATCCCCTGATCGTGTATAACAAAATTCCCTGGTCGAGTATAGTAATGTCCCCTGATCGAGTATAACAAAGACCCCTCATCGAGTATAACAAAGTCCCCTGATCAAGTATAACAAAGTCCTCGGATCGAGTATAAGAAAGTCCCCTGATCGAGTATAACAAAGACCATGATGGAGTAAAACAAAGTCCCCTGATCGAGGAAAACAAAGCCCCCTGATCGAATATAACAAAGTCCCCTCATCGAGTATAACAACGTCGCCTAATCGAGTATAACAAAGTCCCCTGCTCGATTATAATAAAGGCCCCTGATCGAGTATAACAAAATCCCCTGATCTTGTATAACAAAGTCCTCTGATCGAGCATAACAAAGGACCCTGGTCGAGTATAACAAAGCCATCTAATCGAGTATAACAAAGTCCCCTCATCTAGTATAACAATATCCCCTGATCGAGTATAGCAAAGGCCCTTGATCGATTATAACAAAGGCCACAGGTCGAGCATAACAAAGGACCCTGGTCGAGTATAACAAAGTCCCCTGATCGAGTATAACAAAGCCCTCTCATCGAGTATAAAAAAGTCTCTAGTATAACAAAGTCCCATGGTCGAGGATAACAAATTCCCCTGATCGAGTATAGCAAAATGCCCTGGTCGAGTATAAAAAATTCCCCTGATCGAGTATAACAAAGTCCCCTGGTTGAGTATTACAAAGCCTCTTGATCGAGTATAACAAAGTCCCCAGATCGAGTATGACACATCCCCTGATCGAGTATAACATATCACCTGATCGTGTATAACAAAGTTCCCTGGTCTAGTATAGTAATGTCCCCTGATCGAGTATAACAAAGACCCCTCATCGAATATAACAAAGTCCCCTAATAAAGAATAATAAAGGCACGTGATCGAGTATAACAAAGTCCCCTGATCGAATATAAAAAAGTCCCCTCATCGAGTATAGTAAAATCCCCTGGTCGAGTATAACAAAGTCCCCTGGTTGAGTATAACAAAGGCCCATGATTTAGTATAAAGAAGGCCCCTCATCGACTATAACAAAGACCCCTCATCGAGTCTAACAAAGTCCTCTGCTCGAGTATGACAAAGGCCCTTGATCGAGTATAACAAAGGCCCTTAATCGAGTATAACAAAGTCCCCTGATCGAGTATAACAAAGTCCCCTTATCGAGTATAACAAAGTCCCCTGGTCGAGTATAACAAATTCCCTTGATCGAGTACAGTATAATAAAGTCCCCTGGTCGAGTATAACCAAGGCCCCTCATCGAGTATAACAAAGGCCCCCGGTTGAGTATAACAAAGCCTAATCATCGAGTATAACAAAGTCCCCTTATCGATCATAACAAAGGCCCCTGGGCGAGCATAACAAAGCCCCCCGTGATCGAATGATACAAAGTCCCCTATTCAAGTATAACAAAGTCCCCTGATCGAGTAAAACAAAGTCCCCTGTTTGAGAGTAACAAAGGCTTCTAATGGAGTATAACAAAGACCCTGATTGAGTATAACAAAGCCCCCTGATCGAGTATAACAAAGACCCCTCATCGATTATAACACATATCATGATCGAGTATAACATATCCCCTGATCGTGTATAACAAAGTTCCCTGGTCGAGAAAAGTAATGTCCCCTTATCGAGTATAACAAAGGCCCCTGGTCGAGTATAACAAAGCCCTCCTGATCGAATATTACAAAGTCCCCTGATCAAGTATAACAAAGTCCCCTGATCGAGTACAAAAAAGTCCCCTTGTCGAGTATAACAAAGGCCCCTGATGGAGTATAACAAAGACCATGATGGAGTATAACAAGGTCCCCTGATCGAGGAAAACAAAGCCCCCTGATCAAGTATAACAAAGTCCCTTGATCGAGTATTACAAAGCACCCTGGTCGAGTATAACAAAACTCCCTGATCGAGTATAACATAGTCCCCTGATCGAGAATAACAAAGTCCCCTGATCGAGTATAATAAAACCCCTTACCGAGAATAACAAAGTATCCTGATCGAGTATATCAAACCCCCTTGGTCGAGTATAATAAAGCCCCTGATATAGTATAACAAAGGCCCCTGATCGAGCATAACAAAGTCCCCTAATCGAGCATAACAAAGGCCCCAGGTCGAGTATAACAAATCCCCCTCATCAAGTATAACGAAGTCTCCTGATCGAAAATAACAAAGGCCCCTAATCGAGTGTAAGAAAGTCTCCTAATCGAGTACAGCAAAGGCCATTGATCGAGTATAACAAATGCCCCACATCGAGTATAACAAAGTCCCCTAATCGAATATAACAAAACCCCCTGATCGAGTATAACAAAGTCCCCTGGTTGAATATAACAATTGCTCATGATTGAGCATAACAAAGGCCTCTCATCGAGTATAACAAAGGCCCCTCATCGAGTCTAACAAAGTCCCCTGGTCGAGTATACCAAAGTCCCCTGTTCGAGTATAACAAAGTCCCCTGATCGAGTATAGCAAAGGCCCTTGATCGAGTATAACAAATGCCCCTCATCGGGTATAACAAAGTCCCCTAATCGAATATAACAAAGCCCCCTGTTCGAGTATAACAAAGGCCCCTCGTCGAGTATAACAAAGTCCCCTCATCGAGTATAACAAACCCTGGTCGACTATAACAAAGTCCTGGTCGAGTATAACAAAGTCCCTGATCGAGTATAACAAAGGCCCTTGATTGAGTATAATAAAGGCCCTGATCGAGTATAACAAAGCCCCTTGATGAGGAGTCAAAGCCCCTCATCGAGTATAATAAAGTCCCCTGATCGAGTATAACAAAAGTCCCTGGTCGAGTATAACAAAGTCCCCTGATCGAGTATAACAAAGTCCTCAGATCGAGTATAACAAAGTCCCCTGGTCGAGTATAACAAAGTCCCCTGGTCGAGTATAACAAAGTCCCCTGATCGAGTATAACAAAGGCCCTTGATTGAGTATAATAAAGGCCCCTGATCGAGTATAAAAAACCCTCCTCAATGAGTATAACAAAGTCCCCTGGTCGAGTATAACAAAGTCCCCTGATCGAGTATAACAAAGTCCCCTGATCGAGTATAACAAAGTCCTCAGATCGAGTATAACAAAGTCCCCTGGTCGAGTATAACAAAGTCCCCTGATCGAGTATAACAAAGGCCCTTGATTGAGTATAATAAAGACCCTTGATCGAGTATAACAAAGTACCCTTAGCGAGTATAACAAAGTCCCATGGTCGAGTATAACAAAGTCACCTGATCGAGTATAACAAAGGCCCCTGATCGAGTATAACAAAGGCCCTTGATTGAGTATAATAAAGACCCTTGATCGAGTATAACAAAATCGGGTCAAAGTCCCATGGTCGAGTATAACAAAGTCCCCTGCTCGAGTATAACAAAGTCCCCTGATCGAGTATAACAAAGGCCCTTATAACAATTGAGGCCCTATGATTGAGACCCTTGATCAAGTATAACCCTTGATCGAGTATAACAAAGTCCCTGGTCGAGTATAACATATCCCCTAATGTAACCCCTGATCGAGTATAACAAAGACCCCTCATCGAGTATAACAAAGTCCCCTGATCAAGTATAACAAAGTCCTCGGATCGAGTATAACAAAGTCCCCTGATCGAGTATAACAAAGACCATGATGGAGTAAAACAAAGTCCCCTGATCGAGGAAAACAAAGCCCCCTGATCGAATATAACAAAGTCCCCTCATCGAGTATAACAAAGTCGCCTAATCGAGTATAACAAAGTCCCCTGCTCGATTATAATAAAGGCCCCTGATCGAGTATAACAAAGTCCCCTGATCTAGTATAACAAAGTCCTCTGATCGAGCATAACAAAGGACCCTGGTCGAGTATAACAAAGCCCCCTAATCGAGTATAACAAAGTCCCCTCATCTAGTATAACAATATCCCCTGATCGAGTATAGCAAAGGCCCTTGATCGAGAATATCAAATGCCCCTCATCGAGTCTAATAAAGTTCCCTAAACGAATATAACAAAGCCCCTTGATCGATTATAAGAAAGGCCACAGGTCGAGCATAACAAAGGACCCTGGTCGAGTATAACAAAGTCCCCTGATCGAGTATAACAAAGCCCTCTCATCGAGTATAAAAAAGTCTCGTATAACAAAGTCCCATGGTCGAGTATAACAAATTCCCCTGATCGAGTATAGCAAAATGCCCTAGTCGAGTATAACAAATTCCCCTGATCGAGTATAACAAAGACCCCTCATCGAATATAACAAAGTCCCCTGATCAAGAATAATAAAGGCACGTGATCGAGTATAACAAAGTCCCCTGATCGAATATAAAAAAGTCCCCTCATCGAGTATAGTAAAATCCCCTGGTCGAGTATAACAAATTCCCCTGATCGAGTATAACAAAGTCCCCTAGTTGAGTATAACAAAGGCCCATGATTTAGTATAAAAAAGGCCCCTCATCGACTATAACAAAGACCCCTCATCGAGTCTAACAAAGTCCTCTGATCGAGTATGACAAAGGCCCTTGATCGAGTATAACAAAGGCCCTTAATCGAGTATAACAAAGTCCCCTGATCGAGTATAACAAAGTCCAAGTATCGAGTTTAACAAAGTCCCCTGGTCGAGTATAACAAATTCCCTTGATCGAGTACAGTATAATAAAGTCCCCTGGTCGAGTAAAACCAAGGCCCCTCATCGAGTATAACAAAGGCCCCCGGTTGAGTACAATAAAGCCTCCTCATCGAGTATAACAAAGTCCCCTTATCGATCATAACAAAGGCCCCGGGGCGAGCATAACAAAGCCCCCCGTGATCGAATGATACAAAGTCCCCTAATCAAGTATAACAAAGTCCCCTGATCGAGTAAAACAAAGTCCCCTGTTTGAGAGTAACAAAGGCCTCTAATGGAGTATAACAAAGACCCTGATGGAGTATAACAAAGGCCCCTAATGGAGAATAACAAAGATGCCTGATGGAGTATAACAAAGTCACCTGATCGAGGAAAACAAAGCTCCCTGATTGAGTATAACAAAGCCCCCTGATCGAGTATAACAAAGACCCCTCATCGAGTATAACACATATCATGATCGAGTATAACATATCCCCTGATCGTGTATAACAAAGTTCCCTGGTCGAGTAAAGTAATGTCCCCTAATCGATTATAACAAAGGCCTCTGATCGAGTATAACAAAGTCCCCTTATCGAGTATAACAAAGGCCCCTGGTCGAGTATAACAAAGCCCCCCTGATCGAATATTACAAAGTCCCCTGATCCAGTATAACAAAGTCCCCTGATCGAGTACAAAAAAGTCCCCTTGTCGAGTATAACAAAGTCCCCTTATCGAGTATAACAAAGGCCCCTGGTCGAGTATAACAAAGCCCCCCTGATCGAATATTACAAAGTCCCCTGATCCAGTATAACAAAGTCCCTTGATCGAGTATAACAAAGCACCTTGGTCGAGTATAACAAAGCCCCCTGATCGAGTATAACAAAGTCCCCTAATCGAGTATAACAAAGTCTCCTGATCGAGTATAATAAAACCCCTTACCGAGAATAACAAAGTATCCCGATCGAGTATATCAAACCCCCCTGGTCGAGTATAATAAAGCCCCTGATATAGTATAACAAAGGCCCATGATCGAGCATAACAAAGTTCCCTAATCGAGCATAACAAAATCATAGGTCGAGTGGTAATAAACCTCTATCAGTAGGTAACGAAGTCCCCTGATCGAAAATAACAAAGGCCCCTAATCGAGTGTAAGAAAGTCCCCTAATCGAGTATAGCAAAGGCCCTTGATCGAGTATAACAAATGCCCCTCATCGAGTATAACAAAGTCCCCTAATCGAATATAACAAAACCCCCTGATCGTATAACAAAGTCCCCTAATCGAATATAACAAAACCCCCTGATCGAGTATAACAAAGTCCCCTGGTTGAATATAACAATGGCTCATGATTGAGCATAACAAAGGCCTCTCATCGAGTATAACAAAGGCCCCTCATCGAGTCTAACAAAGTCCCCTGGTCGAGTATACCAAAGTCCGCTGGTAGAGGAAAACAAAGCCCCCTGATCGAGTATAAGAAAGTCCCCTGATTGAGTATAACAAAGTCCCCTGGTTGACCATAACAAAGGCCCCTGGTCGAGTAAAACAAAGTCCCCTAATCGAATATAACAAAGCCGCCTGATGGAGAATAACAAAGGCCACTTGTCGAGCATAACAATGGACCCGGGTCGAGTATAACAAAGTCCCCTGATCGAGTATAACAAAGCCAAATCATCGAGTAAAACAAAGTCTCCTGATCGAGTATAACAAAGTCCCCTGATCGAGTATATCAAATCCCCCTGATCGAGTATAACAAAGTCCAATCAT
>NW_024715914.1:0-34144 GCF_018991925.1 Homarus americanus | reverse complement strand
ATGTTGTCTTCTTCGTTCAGTTACGTATTGCTGTACACTGCCAGTGTAATGTGGTACACTGTCCGTGTTGTGTGGTACACTGCCAGTGTGTGTACACTGTCAGTGTGTGTAATCACTGCCAGTATTGTGTACACTTCCAGTGTTGTGTGGTACACTGCCAGTATTGGATGGTACACTGCAAGTGTTGTGTGCACTGCGAGTATGTTGTGGTACACTGCCAGTGTTGGATGGTACACTGCCAGTGTGTGTAGTTTACTGCCAGTGTGTTGGTACACTGCCAGTGTTGGGTGTCACACTGCCCGTGTTCGATGGTACACTGCCAGTGTTGTGTGGTACATGCCAGTGTTGTGTGGTACGCCAGTGTTGTATGGTACATTGCCAGTATTGTATGGTGCACTGTTAGTGTTGTGTAGTACCTGCGACTGTGTGTGTGGTACACTGCCAGTATTAGTGGTAAACTTCCAGTGTAATGTGGTACACTGTCCGTGTTGTGTGGTACACTGCCAGTGTTGTGTAGTACACTGCAAGTGTTGGATGGTACACTGCCAGTACTGGATGGTACACTGCAGTTTTGTGTGGTACACTGCCAATGTGTGTGGTATACTTCCAGTGTTGGATAGTACACTGCCGCATTTGTGTGTGGTACACTGCCAGTGTTGGATGGAACACTGCCAGTATGTGTGGTACATTTCCAGTGTGTGCGGTACACTATCAGTCGGTGTGGCACAGTGCCAGTTGGATGGTATACTGTCAGTGTTGTGTGGTACACTGCCAGTGTGTGGTACACTGTCACTGTTGTGTTGTTTTACACTGCCAGTGTTGTGTGGTACACTGTCAGTGTTGTGTGGTACACTGCCAGTGTTGTTTGGTCCACTGGCAGTATTGTTTGGTTCACTGTCATTGTTGTTTGGTATATTCCCAGTGTTGTGTGGTACACTGCCAGTGTGTGTTGTACACTGCCAGTGTTGTGTGGTACACTGCCAGTGTAGTGTGGTACACTGTCCATGTTGTGTGGTACACTGCCAGTGTGTGTAATTACACTGTCAGTGTTGTGTGGTACACTGTCAGTGTTGGATGGTACACTGCCATTGTTGTCTTGTATACTGCCAGTGTTGTGTGGTACACTGCCAGTGTGTGTGGTACACTGCCAGTGTGTGTGGTACACTGCCAGTGTTAGATATCACTGCCAGTGTGTGGTACAACTGCCAGTGCTGGATGGTACACTGCCAGTGTTGTGTGGTACACTGCCAGTGTTGTATAGTACACGGCTAGTGTTGGATGATACACTGCCAGTGTTGTGGTACTGCCAGTGAAGTGTGGTACAATACAAGTGTTGGATGGTACTATCAGTGTTGTGTGATACACCACCGTGTGTGTGTGGTACACTGCCAGTGTTGTGTGGTGCACTGCTAGTGTTGTGTGTGGTACACTGCCAGTTTGTGTTGTACACTGCCAGTGTTGTGTATTTCACTGCCAGTTGTGGTACACTGTCCGTGTTGTGTTAGTACACTGCCAGTGTTGGACACTGCCAGTATGTGTGGTACACTTCCAGTGTGTGCAGTACCCTGTTAGTGGTGTGGCACACTGCCAGTTGGATGGTATACTGCCATTGTTGTGTGGTACACTGCCAGGATGTGTGGTACACTGCCAGTGTGTGTGGTACACTGTCAGTGTTGCGTTTTACACTGCCAGTGTTGTGTGGACACTGTCAGTGTTGTGTGTATACTGCCACTGTTGTATGGTCCACTGGCAGTATTGTTTAGTACACTGTCATTGTTGTTTTTGCTCTGCCAGTGTTGTGTGGTACACTGCCAGTGTGTGTGGTATACTCAGTGTTGGATGGTACACTGCGGTGTGTGGTATACTGCCAGTGTGTTGGTACACTGCCAGTGTTGGGTGGCACACTGCCCGTGTTCGATGGTACTGCCAGTGTTGTGGTACACTGCCAGTGTTGTATGGTACATTGCCAGCATTGTGTGGTGCACTGCTAGTGTTGTGTAGTACACTGCGACTGTGTGTGTGGTACACTGCCAGTATTGTGTGGTATTGCCAGTCTTGTCTGGTACACTGCCAGTGTTGTGTAGTACACTGCCAGTGTTGGATGGTACACTGCCAGTTTGTGTGGTACACTGCCGGTGTGGTGCACCAGCTTCTGTTGTGTGGTACACTTCCAGTGTTGGATGGTACACTGCCAGTGTTGTGTGGTACACTGCCAGTGTTGTGTGGTACACTGCCAGTGGATTGTACACTGCCAGTGTTGTGTGGTACACTGCCAGTGTAGTGTGTTACACTGTCAGTGTTCTGTGGTGAACTGCCAGTGTTGTGTGGTACACTGCCAGTGTTGCCTGGTGCACTGCCATTCTTTGTTGGTATACCACCAGTGTTGTGTGGTACCCTGCCAGTATTGTGTGGTACATTGCCAGTCTTGTCTGGTACACTGCCAGTGTTGTGTCGTACACTGCCTGTATTGTGTGGTGCACTGCTTGTGTTGTGTGGTACACTTCCAATGTTGGATGGTACACTGCCATGTTGTGTGGTACACTGCCAGTGTTGTGTGGTACACTGCCCGTGTTCGATGGTACACGCCAGTGTTGTGGTACACTGCCAGTGTAGTGTGGTACACTGTCAGTGTTCTGTGGTGAACTGCCAGTGTTGTGTGGTACACTGCCAATGTTGTATGGTACACGGCCAGTGTTGGATGGTACACTGCCAGTGGTGTGTCACTGCCAGTATGGTGTGGTGCACTGCTTGTGTTGTGTGGTACTTCAGTGTTGGATAGTACACTGCCAGTGTTGTGTGGTACACTGCCAGTGTTGTGGTACACTGCCAGTGTTGTATGTTACACGGCCAGTATTGGATAGGACACTGCCAGTGGTGTGTGGTACATTGCCAGTATTGTGTGGTGCACTGCTAGTGTTGTGTAGTACACTGCGACTGTGTGTGGTACACTGCCAGTATTGTGTGGTACACATCCAGTGTTGTGTGGTACACTGCCAGTGTTGGATATTACACTGCAAGTGTTGTGTGGTACACTGCGGTATGTGTAGTGCCCTGCCAGTTTTGTTGGTACACTGCCATTGTTGTTTGATATACTGCCAGTGTTATGTGGTACACTGCCAGTGTGTGTGGTACACTGCCAGTGTTGGATGGAACACTGCCAGTATGTGTGATACACTGCCAGTGTGTGCGGTACACTGTCAGTGTGTGTGGCACCTGCCAGTTGGATGGTATACTGCCAGTGTTGTGTGGTGCATTGCCAGGATGTGTGGTATACTGCCAGTTTGTGTGGTACACTGCCAGTATGTGTTGTACCCTGCCAGTTTTGTTTGGTCACACTGCCGTTGTTGTTTGATATATTGCCAGTGTTGTGGTACACTGCCAGGTGTGTGTGGTACACTGCCAGTGTTGGATGGAACACTGCCATTATGTGTGGTACACTTCCAGTGTGTGCGGTACACTGTCAGTCGGTGTGGCACACTGCCAGTTGGATGGTATACTGCCAGTGTTGTGTGGTACACTGCCAGTATGTGTGGTACACTGACAGTGTTGTATAGTACACTGCCAGTATGTGTTGTACCCTGCCAGTTTGTTTGGTACACTGCCGTTGTTGTTTGATATATTGCCAGTGTTGTGTGGTACACTGCCATTGTGTGTGGTACACTGCCAGTGTATTGGTGATACACTGCCAGTGTTGTATGGTACACTGCCATTGTTGTTTTGTATACTAGCAGTGTGTGTGGTACCTTGCCAGTGTGTGTGTGGTACACTGCCAGTTTTGGATAGTACACTGCCAGGTGTGTGTGGTACACTGCCAGTGTTGGATGGTACAATGTTGGTGTGTGTGTGGTACTGTCAGTGTTGTGTGGCACACTGTCAGTGTAGTTGGTACACTGCCAGTATTGTGGTACACTGTCAGTGTGGGTGGTACACTGCAAGTGTTGGATGGTACACTGCCAGTGTTGTGTCGTATACTGCCAGTGTTGTGTGGTACACTGCCATTTGTGCACTGCCAGTGTAGTGTGGTACACTGTCACTTGTTGTGTGTACACTGCCAGTGTGTGTGGTACACTGTCAGTGTTGTGTGGTACACTGCCAGTTTTGATAGTACACTGCCATTGTTGTTTGTATACTAGCAGGTTTTGGTGGTACCCTGCCAGTGTGGTGTACACTGCCAGTTTTTGGATAGTACACTGCCAGTGGTTTGGTACACTGCCAGTGTTGGATGTGCAATGTTGGTGTGTGTGGTACACTGTCCAGTGTTGTGGGTACACTGCCAGTGTTTGTGGTACTCTGCCACTGTTGTGGTTGGTGCACTGCCAGTGTTGTGTAGTGCACTGCCAGTGATTTGGTGCACTGTCATTGTTGTTTGGTTTACTGCCAGTGTTGTGTGGTACACTGCCAGTGTGTGAGTACACTGCCAGTGTTGTGTGTTACTTGCCAGTGTGTGTGGTACACTGCCAGTATTGTGTGGTACACTGTCAGTGTTGGGTGGTTCACTGCCAGTGTTTGTGGTACACTGCCAGTGTTTGTGGTACACTGCCAGTGTGTGTGGTACACTGCCGTGTTGTGTGGATACACTGCCAGTGTTGTGTAGTACACTGCCAGTGTTGGATGGTACACTGCCAGTGTTGTGGTACCTGCTATTGTGTGGTACTGCCAGTATTGTGGTACACTGCAGTGTGTGTTGTACACCGCCACTGTGGGTGGTACACTGCCAGCGTAGTGTGGTACACTGCCGGTATTGTGGTACACTGCCAGTGTAGTGTGGTACATATGTGTTGTATGTATACTGCCAGTGTGTGGTACACTATCACTGTGTGTGGTAAACTGCATGTGTGTTGTACACTGCCAGTGTTGTGTGGTACACTGCAGTGTAGTGTTGTACACTGTCCGTGTTGTGTGGTACACTGCCAGTGTTGTGTGGTACCTGCCAGTGTGTGTGTTTTACTGCCAGTGTGTAGTGCGGTACACTGTCAGTGCTGTTTGGTACACTGCCAGTGTTGTGTGGTACACTGCCAGTGTTGTATGGTACACTGCCATTGTTGTTTGAATACTACCAGTGTTGCGTGGTACCCTGTTAGTGTGTGTGGTACACTGCCAGTGTTGTGTGGTACACTGTCAGTGCTGTGTGGCACACTGCAGTGTTGTGTGGTACACTGCCAGTGTTGTGTGCTGCCAGTGTTGGATGGTACACTGCCTGTGTTGTGGTACACTGCCAGTGTTGTGTGGTGCACTGCCAGTGTTGTGTGGTACACTGCCATTGTGTGTGGTACACTGCCAGTTTGTGGTTACACTGCCTCTGTTGTGTGGTACTCTGTGTGTGTGGTACACTGCCAGTGTGTGTGTGTGGTACACTGCCAGTGTTGTGTGGTACTGCAGTGTGTAGTACACTGCCAGTGTTGTGTGGTGCACGCCACGGTGTTGTGTGGTACACTGCCAGTGTTGGATGGTATACTGCCAGTGTTGTGTGCTACACTGCCAGTATGTGTAGTCCCTGCCAGTTTTGATTGGTACACTGCCGTTGTTGTTTGATATACTGCCAGTGTTGTGTGGTACACTGTCAGTGTGTGTGGTACACTGCCAGTGTTGGATGGTACTGCCAGTATGTGGTACACTGTCAGTCGGTATGGCACTCTGCCAGTTGGATGGTACTGCAGTGTTGTGTGGTACACTGCCAGTATGTATTGTTACTGACAGTGCAGTGTGGTACAGTCAGTGTTGTGTTTTACTGCCAGTGTTGTGTGGTACACTGTCAGTGTTGTGGTACACTGCCAGTGTTGTATGGTCACTGGCAGTATTGTTTGGTACACTGTCATTGTTGTTTCGTATACTGCCAGTGTTGTGTGGTACACTGCCATGTGTGTCGTATATCCAGTGTTGGATGGCACACTGCCAGTGTGTGTGGTACATTGCCAGGATGTGTGGTACACTGCCAGTGTTGTGTGATACACTGGCAGTATTGTGTGGTGCACTGTATGTTGTGTGGTTTACTGCCAGTGTGTGTGGTACACTGCCACTGTTTTTGTGTGGTGCACTGCTATTGTTGTGTGGTACACTGCCAGTGTGTGTTGTACTGCCAGTTTTTGTGGTACACTGCCAGTGGTGGTACACTGTCCGTGTTGTGGGGTACACTGCCAGTGTGTGTGTTACACTGTCAGTGTGTGTGGTACACTGCCAGTGTTAGATGGTACAATGTTGGTGTGTGTGGTACCCTGTCAGTGTCGTGTGGTGCACTGTCAGTGAGTGTGGTACACTGCCAGTGTTGGGTGGTACACTGTCAGTGTGTGTGGTACACTGCCAGTGTTGAATGCTATACTGCCGGTGTTGTGTGGTATACTGCCGGTGTTGGATGGTACACTGTCGTGTGTGTGGTACACTGCCAGTGTTGGATGGTACACTGTTGGTGTGTGTGGTACATTGTCAGTGTTGTGTGGTGCACTGTGGTGGTGTGGTACACTACCAGTGTTGGATGGTACACTGCCAGTGCTGTGTGGTACACTGCCAGTTTGTGTGGTGCACTGCAGTGTTGTGTGGTATGCTGTCAGTGTGTGGTACACTGCCAGTGTTGATGGTACACTGCCATTGTTGTGTGGCACACTGCGGTTCTGGATGGTACACTGCCAGTGTTGTGCGGTACGGCCAGGATTGTGTGGTACACTACCAGTGTGTGTGGTACACTGCCGGTGGATGGTACACTGGCAGTGTTATGTCATTCCTGCCAGTGTGTGGTACACTGCCAGTGTTGTGTGGTACACTGCCAGTGTGTGTGGTACACTGCCAGTTTAGTGTGGTACACTGCCAGTTTTGTGTGGTACACTGCCAGTGTTATGTGGTACACTGCCAGTGTTGTATAGTACAGTGCCAGTGTTGTGTGGTACACTGCCATTGTTGTTTGGTACACTGTCAGAGTTGTGTGGTACACTGGCAGTGTTGTGTGGTACACTGCCAGTTTTGTGTGGTACACTGCCAGTGTTATGTGTTACACTGCCAGTGTTGTATAGTACAGTGCCAGTGTTGTGTGGTACACTGCTATTGCTGTTTGGTATACTGCCAATGTTGTGTGGTATACACTGCCAGTGTGTGTGGTACACTGCCAGTGTTGTGTGGTACACTGCCAGTCTTGTGTGGTACACTGCCAGTCTTGTGTGGTACACTGCCAGTAGTTTGGATACACTGCCAGTGTTGTGTGATACACTGCCAGTGTGTGTGGTACACTGCCAGTGTTGGAAGGTACACTGCCAGTGTTGTGTGGTACACTGCCAGTATGTGTAGTACCCTGCCAGTTTTGTTTGGTACACTGCCGTTGTTGTTTGACATACTGCCAGTGTTGTGTGGTACACTGCCAGTGTGTGTGGTACACTGCCAGTGTTGATGGAACACTGCCAGTATGTGTGGTACACTGCCAGTGTATGCGGTACACTGTCAGTGTGTGTGGCACACAACCAGTTGGATGGTATACTGCCAGTGTTGTGTGGAACACTGCCAGTATGTGTGGAACACTGACAGTGTAGTGTGGTACACTGTCAGTGTTGGATGGTACACTGCCAGCGTTGTGTGGTACACTGCCAGTGTTGTGTGGTCCACTGCCAGTGTTGTGTGGTACACTTCCAGAATTGTGTGGTGCACTGATAATGTTGTGTGATACACTGCCAGTGTGTGTGGTACACTGCCAGTTTTGTGTGGTACACTGCCAGTGTAGTGTGGTGCACTGCCAGTGTGTGTGGTACACTGTCAGTGTGTGTGGTACACTGCCAGTGTTGGATGGTACACTGCCATTGTTGTGTGGTACACAGCCAGTGTTGGATGGTACAATGCCTGTGTTGTGTGGTACACTGCCAGTGTTGTGTGGTACAAAGCCAGTGTTGGATGGTACACTGCCAGTGTTGGATGGTACACTGAGAGTGTTGTGTGGTAAACTGCCAGTGTTGTATGGTACAAGGCCAATGTTGGATGGTCCACTGCCAGAGTTGTGTGGTACACTGCCAGTATTATGTGGTTCACTGCTTGTGTTGTGGCAATTACACTGCCGGTGTGTGTGGTACTGCCAGTGTTGTGGTACACTGCCAGTGTAGTGTGGTACACTGCCAGTGTTGGATGGTACACTGCCATTGTTGTGGTACACTGCCAGTGTGTTTGGTACACTGTCAGTGTTGGATGAGCCACACTGCCAGTGTTGTGTATTTACACTGCCAGCGTTGTGTGGTACACTGGCAGTGTTGTATTTTACTGCGGTGTGTGTGTGGTACACTGCCGGTGTTGGAGGTACACTGCCAGTGTTTGTGGTACGTGCCGGTCGTGTGGTACACTGCCGGTGTGTGTGGTACACTGCCAATGCTGTGTGGTACACTGCCAGTGTGTTTAGTACGCTGTCATTGTTGGATGGTACACTGCCAGTGTTGTGTGGTACACTGCCAGCGTTGTGTGGTACACTGCCAGTGTTGTGTGGTGCACTGCCAGTGTTGTATGGTACACGGACAGTGTTGAATGGTACCATGCCAGTGTTGGATGGTACACTACCAGCGTTGTGTGGTACACTGCTAGTGTTGTATGGTACACGGACAGTGTTGGATGGTACACTGCCAATGATATGTGGTACACTCTCCGTGTTGTGTGGTACACTACCAGTGTTGTGTGGTACACTGCCAGTGTGTGTAAGGTACACTGCCAGTGTTGGAGGGTACACTGCCAGTGTTTTGTGGTACACTGACAGTGTGTGTGGTACACTGCCAGTGTGTGTGGTACACTGCCAATGCTGTGTGGTACACTGACAGTGTAGTGTGGTACACTCTCCCTGTAGTTTCGTACACTACCGGTGTTGTGTGGTACACTGCCAGTATGCGTGTGGTACACTGCCAGTGTTGGAGGGTACACTGCCAGTGTTGTGTGGTACACTGACAGTTTGTGTAGTACACTGCCAGTGTGTGTGGTACACTGCCAGTGTTGGGTGGTACACTGCCAGTGTTCGATGGTACACTGCCAGTGTTGTGTGGTATACTGCCAGTGTTGGGTGGTACACTGCCAGTAATGTAGTAGTATACTGCCAGTGTCAGTTTTACCCAACTAGTGTTGGATGGTACACTGCCATTTTGCGTGGTTCACTGCCAGTGTTGTGTGGTACACTGCCAGTGTTGGATGAGTACAATGCCTGTGTTTTTGTGGTACACTGCCTGTGTTGTGTGGTACACTGCCAGTGTTGTGTGGTACAAAGCCAGTGTTGGATGGTACACTGCCAGTGTTGGATGGTACACTGAGAGTGTTGTGTAGTACACTGCCAATGTTGTATGGTACACTGTCAGTGTTGTGTGGTACACTTCCATTGTTTTATGGTATACTGCCATTATTGTTTGGTACACTGCCATTGTTGTTTGGTATACTGCCAGTGTTGTGTGGTACACTGCCAGGGTATGTGTGGTACACTGCCAGTTTTGGAGGGTCCACTGCCAGTGTTGTGTGATATACTGACAGTTTGTATGGTACACTGCCAGTGTGTGTGGTACACTGCCAGTGTTGGGTGGTACACTGCCAGTGTTGTGTGGTACACTGCCAGTGTGTGTGGTACACTACCAGTGTAGTGTGGTACACTGCCAGTTTTGTGTGGTACACTTCCAGTGTTATGTGGTACACTGCCAGTGTTGTATGGTACAGTGCCAGTGTTGTGTGGTACACTGCCATTGTTGTTTGGTATACTGTCAGAGTTGTGTGGTACACTGGCAGTGTTGTGTGGTACACTGCCACTTTTGTGTGATACACTGCCAGTGTTATGTGATTTTCTCCAGTGTTGTATAGTACAATGCTGGTGTTGTGTGGTACACTGCCATTGTTGTTTGGTATACTGCCAATGTTGTGTAGTACACACTACCAGTGTGTGTGTTTTCACCAGTGTTGGATGGTACAGTGCCAGTGTTATGTGGTACACTGCCATTGTTGTTTAGTATACTGCCAATGTTGTGGTACACTGCCAGTGTGTGTGGTACTGCCGGTATTATTGTGTTTTTACTGCCAGAGAGTTGGATGGTACACTGCTGGTGTTGTGGCAATTTTACTGCCAGTAGATGTAGTACCCTGCCAGTTTTGCTTGGTACACGGCCGTTGTTGTTTGATTTACTGCCAGTGTTGTGTGGTATACTGCCAGTGTGTGTGGTACACTGCCAGTGTTGGATGGAACACTGCCAGTATGTGTGATACACTGCCAGTGTTTGCGGTACACTATCAGTGTGTGTGGCACACTGAAAGTTGGATGGTACACTGCCAGTGTGTGTGGTACACTGCCAGTGTTGGATGGTACACTGCCAGTGCTGTGTGGTACACTGCCAGTAGGTGTAGTACCCTGCCAGTTTTGTGTGGTACACTGCCAGTGTGTGTGGTACACTGCCAGTGTTGGATGGAATACTGCCAGTATGTGTGGTACACTGCCAGTGTGTGCGGTACACTGTCAGTGTGTGTGGCACACTACCAGTTGGATGGTATACTCCCAGTGTTATGTGGAACACTGTCAGTATGTGTGGTACACTGACAGTGTAGTGTGGTACACTGCCAGTGTTGGATGGTACACTGCCAGAATTGTGTGGTGCACTGATAATGTTGTGTGATACACTGCCAGTGTGTGTGGTACACTGCCAGTTTTGTGTGGTACACTGCCAGTGTAGAGTGGTGCACTGCCAGTGTGTGGTACACTGTCAGTGTGTGTGTGGTACACAACCAGTGTTGGATGGTACACTGCCATTGTTGTGGTACACAGCCAGTGTGTTTGTTACGCTGCCAGTGTTATTGTGGTACACTGCCATTGTTGTGAGTGTGGTATACTGTCAGTGTTGGATGGTACACTGCCGGTGTTGTAGTAGTACACTGCCAGTGTTGGAGGTACACTGCCATTGTTGTGTGGTACACAGCCAGTGTTGGATGGTACACTGCCAGTGTGTGTGGTACACTGCCATTGTAGTGTGGTACACTGTCAGTGTTGGATGGTACATTGCCAGTGTTGTGTGGTACACTGCCAGTGTTGGAGGGTACACTGCCAGCGTTGTGTGGTACACTGCCAGTGTTGTATGGTACACGGATAGTGTTGAATGGTACCATGCCAGTGTTGGAGGGTACACTGCCAGCGTTGTGTGGTGCACTGCCAGTGTTGTATGGTCCAATGCCAGTGTTGTGTGGTACCATGCAGTGTTGGATTAATTTTACTGCCAGCGATGTGTGGTACACTGCTAGTGTTGTGGTACACGGACAGAGTTGGATGGTACACTGCCAGTGTTATGTGGTACACTCTCCGTGTTGTGTGGTACACTACCAGTGTTGTGTGGTACACTGCGAGTGTGTGTGGTACACTGCCAGTGTTGGAGGGTACACTGCCAGTGTTTTGTGGTACACTGACAGTGTGTGTGGTACACTGCCAGTGTGTGTGTGGTACACTGCTAATGCTGTGTGGTACACTGCCAATGTGTTTGGTACACTGTCAGTGTTGGATGGTACACTGCCAGTGTTGTGTGGTACACTGCCAGCGTTGTGTGGTACACTGCCAGTGTTGTGTGGTGCACTGCCAATGTTGTATGGTACACGGACAGTGTTGAATGGTACCATGCCAGTGTTGGATGGTACACTGCCAGCGTTGTGTGGTACACTGCTAGTGTTGCATGGTACACGGACAGTGTTGGATGGTACACTGCCAGTGTTATGTGGTCCACTCTCCGTGTTGTGTGGTACACTACCAGTGTTGTGTGGTACACTGCCAGTGTTGTGTGGTACACTGTTAGAGTTGTGTGGTACACTGCCAGTGTTGTGTGGTACAATGCGAGTGTGTGTGGTACACTGCCAGTGTTGGATGGTACACTGCCAGTTTTGTGTGGTACACTGCCAGTGTTGTGAGGTACACTGCCCGTGTTGTATAGTACACTGCCAGTGTTGTGTGGTACACTGCTGCAGTGTTGGAGGTACACTGCCAGTGTTGTGTGGTACACTGACGGTTTGTGGTACACTGCCGGTGTGTGTGGTACACTGCCAGTGTTGGGTGTTACACTGCGTTCGATTACGCACCAGTGTTGTGTGGTATACTGCCAGTGTTGGATGGTACCCTGCCAGTGTTGGATGGTACACTGCCAGTATTGTGTGGTATACTGCCAGTGTCAGTTTTACCCAGCTAGTGTTGGATGGTACACTGCCATTTTTGCGTGGTTCACTGCCAGGGTTGTGTGGTACACTGCCAGTGTTGGATGGTACAATGCCTGTGTTGTGTGGTACACTGCCAGTGTTGTTTGGTACAAAGCCAGTGTTGGATGGTACACTGCCAGTGTTGGATGGTACACTGAGAGTGTTGTGTGGTAAACTGCCAGTGTTGTATGGTACACGGCCAATGTTGGATGGTACACTGCCAGTGTTGTGTGGTACACTGCCAGTATTATGTGGTTCACTGCTTGTGTTGTGTGGTACATTGCAAGTGTGTGTGTAGTACACTGTCAGTGTAGTGTGGTACACTGTCAGTGTTATGTGGTACACTTCCATTGTTTTATGGTATACTACCAGTGTTGTGTGGTACACTGCAGTGTGTGTGTGGCACACTGCCAGTGTTGGAGATACACTGCCAGTGTTTTGGTACACTGACAGTGTGTGTGGTACACCGCCAGTGTGTGTGATACCGCACTAATGCTGTGGTAATCCTGCCAATGTGTTTGGTACACTGTCAGTGTTGGATGGTACTGCCAGTGTTGTGCAACGCCAGCGTTGTGGTACACTGCCAGTGTTGTGGTGCACTGCCAGTGTTGTATGGTACACGGACAGTGTTGAATGGTACCATGCCAGTGTTGGATGGTACACTGCCAGCGTTGTGTGTACACTCGCTAGTGTTGCATGGTACGGACAGTGGATGGTACACTGCCAGTGTTATGTGGTCCACTCTCCGTGTTTGTGGTACACTACCAGTGTTGTGTAATTACACTGCCAGTGTGTGTGTGGTACACTGCCAGTGTTGGAGGTACACTGCCAGTGTTTTGTGGTACACTGACAGCGTGTGATCACTGCCAGTGTGTGTGGTACCGCCAATGCTGTGTGGTACACTGACAGTGTAGTGTGGTACACTCTCCTGTAGTTTGGTACACTACCGGTGTTGTGTGGTACACCGCCAGTATGCGTGTGTGTACACTGCCAGTGTTAGGAAGTGCACCGCCAGTGTTGTGTGGTACACTGACAGTTTGTGGCACTGCTGGTGTTGCGCAGTACACGGACAGTGTTGGATGGCACACTGCCAGTGTTATGTGGTCCTCTCCGTGTTGTGTGTGCTACACCAGTGTTGTGTGGTACACTGCCAGTGTTGTGTGGTACACTCGGTTAGAGTTGTGTGGTACACTGCCAGTGTTGTGTGGTACAATGCGAGTGTGTGTGGTACACTGCCAGTGTTGGATACTGCCAGTTTGTGTGGTACACTGCCAGTGTTGTGAGTACACTGCCCGTGGTAGAGTAGTACCTGCCAGTGTTGTGTGGTACACTGCCATTGTTGTTTGGTATACTGCCAATGTTGTGTGGTACACTGCCAGTGTGTTGGTACACTGCCGTTGTAGTTGATATACTGCCAGTGTTGTGTGATACACCTGATGTGGTTGATACACAGCCAGTGTTGGATGGTACACTGCCAGTGTGTGTGGTACACTGCCATTGTAGTGTGGTACACTGTCAGTGTTGGATGGTACATTGCCAGTGTTGTGTGGTACACTGCCAGTGTTGGAGGGTACACTGCCAGCGTTGTGTGGTACACTGCCAGTGTTGTATGGTACACGGATAGTGTTGAATGGTACCATGCCAGTGTTGGAGGGTACACTGCCAGCGTTGTGTGGTGCACTGCCAGTGTTGTATGGTCCAATGCCAGTGTTGTGTGGTACACTGCCAGTATTGTGTGGTGCACTAATAATGTTGTGTGGTACACTGCCAGTGTTGTGTGGTGCACTGCCAGTGTTGTATGGTACACGGACAGTGTTGAATGGTACTATGCCAGTGTTGGATGGTACACTGCCAGCGATGTGTGGTACACTGCTAGTGTTGTATGGTACACGGACAGAGTTGGATGGTACACTACCAGTGTTATGTGGTACACTCTCCGTGTTGTGTGGTACACTACCAGTGTTGTGTGGTACACTGCGAGTGTGTGTGTGGTACACTGCCAGTGTTGGAGGGTACACTGCCAGTGTTTTGTGGTACACTGACAGTGTGTGTGGTACACTGCCAATGTGTGTGGTACACTGCTAATGCTGTGTGGTACACCGACAGTGTAGTGCGTGGGGTACACTCTCCTGTAGTTTGGCACACCACGGTAAGCGTGGCACACCGCCAGTATGCGTGGTACACTGCCAGTGTTGAGGGCACACTGCCAGTGCTGTGTGGCACCGACAGTTTGTGTGGTACACCGCCAGTGTGTGGCACACCGCTAATGCTGCAGTAATAATACACTGCCAATGTAGTTTGGTACACTGGTCAGTGTTGATGGCACACTGCCAGTGTTGCGTGGCACACTGCCAGCGTTGTGTGGTACACCGCCAGTGTTGTGCAGCACTGCCAGTGTTGTATGGTACACGGACAGTGTTGAATGGTACCATGCCAGTGTTGGATGGTACACTGCCAGCGATGTGTGGTACACTGCTAGTGTTGTATGGTACACGGACAGAGTTGGATGGTACACTACCAGTGTTATGTGGTACACTCTCCGTGTTGTGTGGTACGCTACCAGTGTTGTGTGGTACACTGCCAGTGTGTGTGTGGTACACTGCCAGTGTTGGAGGGTACACTGCCAGTGTTTTGTGGTACACTGACAGCGTGTGTGGTACACTGCCAGTGTGTGTGGTACACCGCCAATGCTGTGTGGTACACTGACAGTGTAGTGTGGTACACTCTCCCTGTAGTTTGGTACACTACCGGTGTTGTGTGGTACACTGCCAGTATGCGTGTGGTACACTGCCAGCATGCGTGGCACACCGTCAGTGTTGAGGCACACTGCCAGTGCTGTGTGGCACACTGACAAGCCGGCACACCGCCAGTGTGTGGCACACCGCCAGGTGGAGTACACCGCCAGGCGTTCGGATTTACACCGCCAGTGTTAGTGGTATACTGCCAGTGTTGGATGGTACCCTGCCAGTGTTGGATGGTACACTGCCAGTATTGTGTGGTATACTGCCAGTGTCAGTTTTACCCAGCTAGTGTTGGATGGTACACTGCCATTTTTGCGTGGTTCACTGCCAGGGTTGTGTGGTACACTGCCAGTGTTGGATGGTACAATGCCTGTGTTGTGTGGTACACTGCCAGTGTTGTTTGGTACAAAGCCAGTGTTGGATGGTACACTGCCAGTGTTGGATGGTACACTGAGAGTGTTGTGTGGTAAACTGCCAGTGTTGTATGGTACACGGCCAATGTTGGATGGTACACTGCCAGTGTTGTGTGGTACACTGCCAGTATTATGTGGTTCACTGCTTGTGTTGTGTGGTACATTGCAAGTGTGTGTGTAGTACACTGTCAGTGTAGTGTGGTACACTGTCAGTGTTGTGTGGTACACTTCCATTGTTTTATGGTATACTAGGGTGTGTCATAGGAGGGAAGATCAGCTAAAACTAATGGCCCATCACTTTTTTGGTAGATTTTAGTGTATATAAACAGAAAATAATTTCAGTTTCAATATTTTGCAACCTTTTGCTAGGTAAATTTTAGCGTGAAATTTATCGAAAATCTAACGTACAGCTGCATTAGTGCATTACAATTAAATAGTGAACATTGGTTTCTGACTTCATTCTTTAACAACCCAACTAACAATATTTTTTTCTGTTTAAGATTCTGATGCATTTATAAGTTGATAATATTTGCGATGGCTGCTTGTGTCAGGACGAGGAACCAAAAATCCAGCCATCTCAGTCACTATCTTGGGTCTGGGAGAGAGCTCCTGGTGGGTCAAATGTAAGGAGACTTTTCGCTGCCTCCCGACCAGCTCAACCTGACGGCTCGCCTCAATATATAGGTCGTCCTCGTCTCCTCAGAGATATACCCGGAGACAGAGAGCCAGAGAGGAGAGAGAGAGAGTATGTCTTGTAAGGAGGAAGAGCCAGCTACACCACCGGAGTCCTGCTCGAGAGAAGTCAGGGCCGAGGCAGCTGCCTCCCGTCGCCTCCTCGTCAGACCGAGATCTCCGGGCGCTCAGCCAAGTTAGGCCCCCATAGAGGCAACCCAGGACTACCTGCTGGGCCTCCCAGGGTCACTCTGACGTTTGTCGTGAGCCCATGGGATGAGTTACTTACGGGAAGTGTATTCATTTCATGTTCGTGCCCGAGAATCAGAGTGTCTAGTAACGCAATATGATGTCCTAGTAACGTGAAATATAATGTCCTAGTAACTTCCACAGAAGCTGCGTTATTAATGCGTCCATGTCATGTTCGTAATTAATAAAGAGTTGTAACGGCCGTGTTTGGAGAAGTCGCTCTTAAGACTTAATTGATGTGTATTGGACGGATAAGATACGGCAAGTAAATAACCATCACGGTTACCGTAAATCTTCCTCTTTACTCTTTACCAAATGCCTTTCCTATGCTGCATAAATATTCTTCTGCAAGATTCGCCTGTTACAGGTGGCAGCGTGGGATTCAACCCACGCCCTTCGGAGAGACCGATGGGTTCGGTCTTCATCAGCGGACACTCTGAGGAATAAGATTTAGTTCTTTGAATATTGGAATAACATTTTATAAAGAGATGGTAGCGGCTTTGTGATAGCATTTACACTTATCGCATCTTATACGCCAATACAATTCATTATGATAAGTGTAAATAACCATCACGCAGCACCTACCAAAATCTTTCCTCTCTTTTAATTTCTTACTAAATGTTCTTCTATATATATACATAAATATTCTTCGGTAAGATTCGTCTTGTTATAGGGGTGACAGCTAACTATACACGCCAATCCACCGCTTTAGTTAATACAATGGTGGCAGCGTAACGTATGTATTCACGCCTTCCTCGCCCCTTGTTATTGGTAACAGTGTAATTTAACGTGAAACCCATGCCGCCCTACCTTTTAGCCATAACACCTGACCTGCTGTTGAGCATTGTCTCGAAAAGTGGATAAGGAGGTTCCCCGCACAGCAGCCAAAAGTGTCCCAGTGTGTCACCTACAGCCTGGCAAATGTCTCGTCGGTATGCGCTAATTTTTTCCCAGAAATATGTTCAGTGCTTAAAGTGATTTCGGTGTCCCCGCCGACCCAGACATTCCCCAGCAGCCCGCGCAGTTTGATTGTTGGTCAGTGTTGAACGAGAAATTGTTTCAGTTATGAAAGCTGTGTCTGTACTAACTGTTATAACTTAACATGTCTTTTAACCTACATCCTCCTCCCCTGTCCTAATCCTCACCACATCCCCCGGCCCGCCTCGTCGCCTGGGTGCCCCGCCCCGCCCCGCCGTTCCGGTGCCCGCCGTTCCAGCTCCTCAGCCTGCCCGGGCCGTTCGTCTCACCGCCTCCTGCCTGCGGCCTGCAGAAAGCCCTCGCCTGGCCCGATCAACCACACCTGCCTCACTGCTCCTCGGCCACTGGCCAAGACCGGCCCGAAAGTGTGCACCACAACAATCCTATATATGTTTTATTCCGTGGAGTTATGCTTCAAATTGCGTTAGGTGTCACTTAATATTGCGATAATTACAGAGCTTCACTCAGTGTGTTTTATGCTAGTATGATTTGTAATGTACTCTGACGCATAGTGATAAATAATATCTCAATGTAGTGAGCAGAGCTTAACTCGACCCAGACTAATGAGAATATTGTCGATCGGAAACTATAGGTGCCAAAACATTGACGTAACGCGATAAAGTAAATATTATTTGTTTTTTCTTACGGATACACTTCAACTAATCTATCATCCTTTCGGATTGTTTGCCAAATGTCAAATAGTACCGCCTCATGGCTAGCTGAATCTCAATTAAAATATATAAGAAGAGAAGAAGGTGAGGAAGGCAGCGTGGATGAATGCAGCACCACACCCACCACACACCACCCCACTCTTTCTCAAGTCCTCCTGGTCTAGGATTACAGGCGCGATTTTATATTTTTCTACCTTAGAAAGTTAAGGAGTGTGTAAAATGCAGTGCCACACCCAACCCTGGTGAGCCCAGCTAGGAGGGATTCACCACTGTGAAGGTGTAAGACAGGACCTGTCTTGGTCTCACGACACTCACGCACGGAGGGCGAGCCCTGGTCCGCGGAACCTGCCTTTTACAGTCATCTAAGGAGACTACAACCCAAGCAGTGGACCGGCTTCATCCCGCTGAGGGGCCGACGGCAGATGAACAGAAAATCGTCTGGAATATGTTGAAAATGATGATGTTGCAGAGAAGAAATACAGATGGAGCAGAAAAATTCATCTGGGAATATGACGGAAAACGAAGATGTATAAAGAAACGCAGATGAACAGAAAATGTCTGGAATATGAAAATGAAGATGTATAAAGAAACGCAGATGAACAGAAGAAAGTTTTAATGATGACAAGGTGGATAATCAGAAGGACTAATCGACTAACAAGCTGTTGTGCTGCCGCATCTTATTTTCAGATACTAGCTGATGGAGTGACTTGAGCCATGCTGGACCCAACAAATGTACTGATGTTGTTGATGTGTAATAAAAAAGATATAACACCCTAACATGTGAAGTAGGAGTTGCTTATGTATTTTGAAGCATTTAATTCTCTGATTTTTGCTAACATGTACTACAAAGAATGTCTTTTAAAGATACCACTTTTTCTATGAGTTCATTTGATCAATGTTTTGTATTACCAAATGCAATGTTGTGTATTATACTACTGAGTGACGAATTATTATTTTGACACGCCTGGTTAACAAGTAACACTTGCTTTGTAGAATGTGATTTGCAAGTTTGCCGGACAATGTGCTAGATGGTGAAGGATCTTTAGATCACCTATGCCTTACTTACGTATGTATTTTATTTATTTTTCCCGTCATAGAAGCTTTAATCTTGGCGGAGGTATAGTGTTTTGTCGATCAAACTATGCCAGTAGAAAACATACATCTCTAGGGTTATAATTTGTGTAATGATGCATTATCGCCTCAGCGAATATATTAGATAACGCACATGTTACTATCTACTAAAATGTGTCATCAGTTCTCTGGAGCATGAAAGCTTAATCTGGCGGGAGGTGTAGTGATGGGTTGTCAGACCACAGCTTACATCTAAGGAAAGCCTGACTTGACCCGACATTAGGGGCTGGTGTAAGGGCATTCTCGGCGGGTGCCTGGCGGTGTTATAAATCAACTAGCTCCCCTTCCCATGTCACACGGCCAACAAACATGTAAGAAGGCACCTGGCTGACTCCCAACATGGGCTACTGGGACATCCTACACCGCAGAGACAGTCCAGTCTTGACCTGACATTAGGGAGGCTGGCGTAGGGTAAATTTCACGGCTGACCAAGGGTTATGAATCACAGGTTCTCCCATGTCACACATGGGCAAGCACCGGCCGGCTCTTCCAATATACACACGGCCCACCTGATGACTCTCCAGAAGATACAACTTATAGTCTCTGAAAAGCCTAGACCTGACCTCACTGGCCAGGTCAAATGTAAGGGAGACCCTTCGCCGCCCACCCACCCGACCAGCTCAACCTGACTTTGCCTGCCTCCCAATATATAGGACATCCTAGTCCTCCTCAGAGAGATACCCGGAGACAGAGAGCCAGAGAGGGAGAGAGAGAGGTTCCAGGGCACGGCACAGATGGTACACTGCCAGTGTTGTGTGGTACTCTGTCAATGTGTGTGGTATACTGCCAGTGATGGATGGTACACTGCCAGTGTTTGTGGTACACTGCCAGTGTTGTGTGCTATGCTGTCAGTGTTAGTGTGTTACACTGCCAGTGTTGTGTGTTACACTGCCAGTGTTGTGTGGTACACTGCCAGTGTTGTGTGGTACACTGCCAGTGTTGTGTGGTACACTGCAAGGGTGTGTGGTACACTGTCCGTATTTGTGTAACACTTCCAGTGTGTGTAGACTGTCAGTGTGTGTGGTACACTGCCATTGTTGGATGACACACCGCCAGTGTTGTGTGGTACACTGCCAGTGTTGTGTGGTACACTGCCAGTGTTGGTGGCACTGCCAGTGTTGGATGGCACCAAGTTGTGTGGTGCACCGCCAGTGTTGTGTGGTGCACTGCCAGTGTTGTGTGGTACACTGCCAGTGTAGTGTGGTACACCGTCCGTGTTGTGTGGTACACTACCAGTGTGTGTGTGGCACACTGTCAGTGTGTGGTACACCGCTGCAGTGTTCGTGGTACACTGCCAGTGTGTGGTACCTGCCAATGTAGTGTCGTACACTGTCAGTGTTGTGCGGTACCTGCCAGTGTCTGTGGTACACTGCCAGTGTTGTATGGTACACTGCCTTGTTTGTATACTGACAAGTGTTGTGTGGTACCCTGCCAGTGTTTGTGGTACACTGCCAGTGTTGATGGTACACACCCAGGGCTTAACGCACTACCAGTGTTGGATGAATGCCTGTGATGGACACTCAGTGAAGTGTGGTACATTGCCAGTGTTTTGTGGTACACTGTCAGTGTTGTGTGGTACACTGCCAGTGTTGTGTGGTACACTGCCAGTGTTGGATGGAACACTGCCAGTGTTTTGTGGTACACTGCCAGGATTTTGTGGTGCACTACCAGTGTTGTGTGGTACACTGCCAGTGTGTGTTGTACACTACCAGTGTTGTGTGGCACACTGCCAGTATTGTGTGGTGCACTGCTAGTGTTGTGTAGTACACTGCCAGTGTGTGTTTGGTACACTGCCAGTTTTGTGTGGTACACTGCCAGCGTACTTTTTTACACTGTTCGTGTTGTGTGGTAAACTACCAGTGTGTGTGTGGTACACTGGCAGTTTCTGTGTGTGGTACACTGCCAGTGTTGTGTGGTACACTGCTAGTGTGTGTGGTACACTGCCAGTGTATTGTGGTACACTGTCAGTGTTGTGTTGTACACTGCCAGTGTGTGTGGTACACTGCCAGTGTATTGTGGTACACTGCCAGTGTTATGTGGTACACTGCCAGCGTGTGTTGTACACTGCCAGTGATGTGTGGTACATTGCCAGTGGAGTGTGGTACAATGTCCGTGTTGTGTGGTACACTATCACTGTGTGTGGTACACTGCCAGTGTCAGATGGTACACTACCAGTGTTTTGTGGTATACTGCTAGTGTGTGTTTTACACTGCCAGTGTTGGATGGTACACTGCCAGTGTTGTGTGGTACACTGCCAGTGTTGTATGGTACACTGCAAGTGTTGGATGGTACACTGCCAGTTTTGGATGGTACACTGACAGTGTTGTGTGGTACACTGCCAATGTTGTATGGTACACCGCCAGTGTTGCATGGTACACTGCCAGTGTTGTGTGGTACACTGCCAGTATTGTGTGGTGCACGACTTGTGTTGCGTGGTACCCTGTCAGTGAAGTGTGGTACACTGCCAGTGTTGCGTGGTACGCTGTCAGTGTGTGTGGTACACTGCCATGGTTTGATGGTACACTGCCAGTGTTGTTTGGAATACTGCCAGTGTGTGTTTTGCACTGCCAATGTTGGATGGTACACTGCCAGTGTTGTGTGGTACACTGCCAGTGTTGTGTGGTACACTGCCAGTGTTGCATGGTACACTGCCAGTGTTGGATGGTACACTGCCAGCGTTGTGTGGTACACTGCCAGTTTTGTGTGGTACACTGCCAGTGTTGTATCGTACACGGCCATTGTTCGATGGTACACTGCCAGTGTTGTGTGGCAATACTGTAGGTGGGTGGGGTGGTACACTGCCAGCAAGTCGGATGGCACACCGCCAGCGTTCTGGTGGTGAGCACGTCAGGCCCGGTGTTTTACACTGCCTGTGTTGATGGTACACCGCCAGTGTTGTGGCACACCGCCAGTGCTGCATGATGGGTACACTGCCAGTGCTGGGATGGCACACTGCCAGTGTTGTGTGTGGTGCACCGCCAGTGTTGCGTGGAACACCGCAGGTGTGTGGCACACGCCAGTGCTGTGTGGTATACTGCCAGTAAAGTTGCGTGGTACACCGCTGTGCGATGATGGCACACTGCCAGTGTGTGTTGTACACTGCCGGTTTTGTGGTACACTGCCAGTGTAGAGTGGTACACTGTCCGTGTTGTGTGGTACACTGCCAGTGTGTGTGGTACACTGTCAGTGTGTGTGGTACACTGGCAGTGTTGGATGGTACACTGCCAGTGTTGTGTGGTACAGTGCCAGTGTGTGTGGTACACTGCCAGTGTAGTGTGGTACACTGTCAGTGATGTGTGGTACACTGTCAGTGTGTGTGGTACACTGCCATTGCTGTTTGGTATACTACCAGTGTTGTGTGGTAACCTGCCAGTGTTTGTGGTACACTGCCAGTGTTGGATGGTACACTGCCAGTGTGTGTGGTACACTGCCAGTGTTGGATGGTACACTGTTGGTGTGTGGTACTCTCTCAGTGTTGTGTGGTACACTGTCAGTGAAGTGTGGTATACTGCCAGTGTTGTGTGGTACACTGTCAGTGTGTGTGGTACACTGCCAGTGTTGGATGGTACACTGCCAGTGTTGTGTGGTATTCTGTTTGTGTGTTTTGCACTGCCAGTGTTGTGTGGTACACTGTCAGTGAAGTGTGGTATACTGCCAGTGTTGTGTGGTACACTGTTAGTGTGTGTGGTACACTGCCAGTGTCAGATGGTACACTGCCAGTGTTGTGTGGTATACTGCCAGTGTGTGTTTTACACTGCCAGTGTTAGATGGTACACTGCCAGTGTTGTGTGGTATACTGCCAGTGGGTGTTTTACAATGCCAGTGTTGTTTGGTACACTGCCATTGTTGTTTGGTATACTGCCATGTGTGTGGTACCCTGCCAGTGTGTGTGGTACACTGCCAGTGTTCGGTCTCACACTGCCAGTGTTCGATGGTACACTGCCAGTGTTGTGTGGTACACTGCCTGTGTTGGATGGTACACTACCAGTGTTGGATGGTACACTGCCAGTGTTGTGTGGTAGACTGCCAGTGTTGTGTGGTACACTGCCAGTGTTGTATGGTACATGGCTAGTGTTGGATGGTACACTGCGAGTGTTGTGTGGTACTCTGCCAGTATTATGTGGTGCACTGCTAGTGTTGTGTAGTATACTGCCAGTGTGTGTGTGGTACACTGCCAGTGTTGTGTGGTACACTGCCAGCGTAGTTTTTTACACTGTTCGTGTTGTGTGGTACACTGCCAGTGTGTGTCGTACACTGGCAGTGTGTGTGTGTGGTACACTGCCAGTGTTGTGTGGTACACTGCTAGTGTGTGTGGTACACTGCCAGTGTATTGTGGTACACTGCCAGTGTTGTTTGGTACACGGCCATTGTTGTGTGGTACACTGCCAGTGTGTGTGGTACACTGCCAGTGTGTGTGGTACACTGCCAGTCTTGGGTGGCACACTGCCAGTGTTTGATGGTACACTGCCAGTGTTGTATGGTATACTGCCAGTGTGTGTTTTACACTGCCAGCGTTGGATGGTACGCAGCCAGTGTTGTATGATACCTGCACTGTTGTGCTGCAAGTGTGGATGGTACAGATGCCAGTATTGGATGGTACACTGCCAGTGTGTGTAATTTTGCTGCTGGTGTTGTGTGGTACGCTGTCAGTGTTGTTTTGGTGCTGCCAATGTTGTATGGTACATGGCCGGTGTTGGATACACTGCCAGTGTTGTGTGTTACACTGCCGGTATTGTGTGGTGCACTGCTTGTGTTTGTGTGGTTTACTGCCAGTTTGGGTGATACACTGCCAGTGTTGGATGGTACACCACCGTTTTGTGTGGTATACTGCCAGTGTGTGTTTTTACACCACCGGTGTCGGATGTTGCACCACCAGTGTTGTCTGGTGCACTGCCAGTGTTGTACACTACCAGGTGTTGTGTGGTACTACCGGTTTGTGTGGTACACTGCAACTGTTTATGGTAAACTGCCAGTGTTGGATGGTACACTGCCAGTGTGTGTGGTACACTACCAGTGTTGTGGTACGCTGCCAGGATTGTGGTACGCTGCCAGGATTGTGGTGCACTGCCAGGGTTGTGTGGTACACTGCCAGTGTGTGTTGTACACTGCCAGTGTTGTGGTACACTGCGGTGTTGTGTGGTACACTGCCAGCGTAGTTTTTTGCACTGTCGTGTTGTGTGGTACACTGCCAGTGTGTGAGGCCACACTGCCAGTGTGTTTGGTACACTGCCGGTGTTGGATGGTACACTGCCAGTGTTGTGTGGTACACTGCTGGTGTGTGTGGTACACTGCCAGTGTATTGTGGTACGTGTCAGCGCTGTGTTTGCTGCCATTTGTGTGTGGTATACTATCGAGTGTTGCATTGTACACTGCCAATGTTGTCAATGGTACACACTGCCATTGTTTATGAAACACTGCCAGTGTTGTGTGGTACTGCCAGTGTTGTAGTACACTGCCATTGTTGTGTGGTACACTGCCAATTGTGTACACTGCCAGTGTGTGTGAGTACACTACCAGTGTTTAAGATAGTACCTGCCATTGTTGTGTCAGTACACTGCCAGTGTGTGTGGTACACTTCAGTGTGGATCATTACCTGCCAGTGTGTGGTGCACTGCCAGTGTTGGATAGTACCTGTTGGTGTGTGTGCATTTACTATCATTGTTTGGTATGCTGCCAGTGTTGTGGTACACTGCCAGTGTTGGATGGTACACTGCAGTTTGGGTGATACACTGCCAGTGTTGGATAATTTTTACTGCCAGTTTTGTGTGAGTATACTGCCAGTGTGTGTTTGCACTGCCAGTGTCGGATGGTACACTGCCAGTGTTGTCTGGTGCACTGCCAGTGTTGTGTTGTACACTGCCAGTGTTGTGGTACACCACAACTGTTTTATGGTATACTGCCAGTGTTGGATGGTACACTCCCCAGTTTTTGTGTGTTTTCCACCAGTGTTGTGTGGTACACCTAACTGTTTATGGTATCTACTGCCAGTGTTGGATGGTACACTGCTGCCAGTGTGTGTGTAGAAGCTGCCAGTGTTGTGTGAGTGCGCTGCCTGGATTGTGTGGTACACAGGATTGTGTGGTACTGCCAGTGTTGTGTTTTACTGCCAGTGTGTGTGTACACTGCCAGTGTTGTGTGGTACACTGCCAGTGTTGTGTGTTTTACTGCCAGCGTAGTTTTTGCACTGTCCGTGTTGTGTGGTACACTGCCAGTGTGTGGGGTACACTGCCAGTGTGTGTTTACATGGTACACTGCCGGTGTTGGATGGTACACTGCCAGTGTTGTGTGGTACACTGCTGGTGTGTGTGGTACACTGCCAGTGTATTGTAGTACGTGTCTGGCACTTTGTGTGGTACACTTTGCCATTATTATTGTGGTATACTATCAGTGTTGCGTTCCTTTTTTCTCAATGTTGTGTAGTACACTGCCATTGTTTTATGAAACACTGCCAGTGTTGTGTGGTACACTACCAGTGTTGGTAGTGGTACACTGCCAGTGTGTGAGTACACTGCCAATTGTTGTGTGGTACACTGCCACTGTGTATGGTACACTGCTGGTATTGGATGGTACACTGCCAGTGTTGTGTGGGCCACCAGTGTGTGTAATTACACTGCCAGTGTTAGATCATCACACCATTGTTGTGTGGTACACTGCCAGTGTGTGGTACACTTCCAGTGTTGGATGGTACACTGCCAGTGTGTGGTACACTGTCAGTGTTGAGTGGTACACTGTCAGCGTTGCATGGTACACTGCAGTGTTGTATGGGTACACTGCAGTGTTGGATGGAACACTGCCTTTGTTTTGTGGTACACTGCCAGGGATTGTGTGGTGCACTACTGAGTGTTTGTGTGGTACACTGCCAGTGTGTGTTGTACACTGCCAGTGTTGTGTGTGGCTTTTACTGCCAGTGTAGTGTGGAACACTGTCCGTGTTGTGTGGTACACTGCCAGTGTGTGGCAGTACCTCTCCAGTGTGCTGGTACACTGCCAGTGTTGGATGGTACACTGCCAGTGTTGTGTGTTAAACTGCCAGTGTTGGATGTACACTGCCAGTTTAGTGTGGTATACTGCCAGTGTGTGTTTTAAGATGCCAGTGTCGGATGGTACACTGCCAGTGTTGTGCAGTACACTGCCAGTGTTGGATGTTACACTGCCAGTGTTGTGTGGTACACTGCCAGTGTTGTGTTGTACACTGCCAGTGTTGTATGGTACACAGCCGGTGGATGAGCCACTGCCAGTGTGTGGTACACTGCCAGTATTGTGTGGTGCACTGCTGGTGTGTGTAGTACACTGTCAGTGTGTGTGTGGCTACACTGCCATTGTGTGTGGTACACTGCCAGCGTAGTGTGGTACACTGTCCGTGTTGTGTAGTACACTGCCAGTGTGTGTGGGACACTAGCAGTGTGTGTGTGTGTAGTACACTGCCAGTGTTGTGTGGTACACCTGCTAGTGTGTGTGGTACGCTGCCAGTGTGTGGCACACTGTCAATGTTGTGTGGTACACTGCCAGTGTGTGTGTTACACTATCAGTGTTGCATTGTACACTACCAATGTTGTGTGGTACACTGTATCAGTGTTGTGGTACACTGCCATTGTTTTATAGTACACTGCCAGGGTTTTTTGGTACACTGCTATGTTGTTTGGTATACTGCCAGTGTTGTGTGTTTACTGCCATTGTGTGTGGTACACTGTCAGTGTCAGAGTGGTACACTGCCAGGATTGTGTGTGCCCCACACCAGTGTGTGTGGTACTGCCAGTGTTGGATAAATTTTGTGTGTGTGTATTTTACTATAGTGTTAGATATTTTGCTGTTGGGGTGAAATGTATGGTACACTGTCAGTGTTGTTGTGTGTTTACCTGCCAGTGTTTGTGGTACACTGCCGGTGTAGTTTGGTACACTGTCGGTGTTGTGTGGTACACTACCAGTGTTGTGTGGTACACTGCCAGTGTTGTTGTATGGTCCACTGGCAATGTGAACAATACACTGTCGTTGTTTGTTTGGTATACTGCCGTGTAGTAATGAAATTTTCCCTGCCAGTGTTGGATGGTACACTGTCATTGTTGTGTGGTACACTACCATTGTTGGATGGAGTACACTGCCATGTGTGGTACTCTGCCAGTGTTGTGTGGTACACTGTCAGTGTTGGGTGGTACACTGCCAGGATTGTGTGGTGCACTGTCAGTGTTGTGTGGTACACTGTCAGCGTTGTGATACACCACTGACATTGCCCGTTGGTATACTGCGGGTGTGTGTTTTTGCTCTGCCAGTGTTGGATGGTACACTGCCAGTGATGTGTAGTACACATGCCGGAAGGTATGTGGTACACTGCCAGCGTTGGATGATACACTGCCATGTGTTTGGCACACTGCCAGTGTTGTGTGGTATTCTGTTAGTGTTGAGTGGTACACTGCCAGTGTTGTGTGGTACACACTAATCCAGTGTGTGTAATTACACTGCCAGTGATGGATGGTACTGCCAGTGTTGTGTGGTATACTGCCAGTGTGTGTTTTGCACTGCCAGTGTTGGATGGTACACTGACAATGTTGTGTGTGGTACCTGCCAGTGTTGGATGGTACACTGCCAGTGGTTGGATAATTACACTGCTATTAATGTATGGTTTACTGCAGTGTATTGTTTAACCACACTATCAGTGCTGTGTGGTACACTGCCGGTATTCAGCCAGGACACTACCGGTATTGGATGGTACACTACCAGTGTTGTGTAGTACACTGCTGTGTTATGGTACATTACAGTGTTGGATGGTACACTGCCAGTGTTGTGTGGTACACTGCCAGTGTTGTATCGTCACTGCCAGATAAGTGCGGTACACTGTCCGTGTTGTGTGGTACACTGCCAGTGGTAGTGTGGTACACTGTCAGTGTGTATAGTACACTGCCAGTGTTGGATGGTACACTGCCAGTGTATTGTTGTACACTGTCAGTGCTGTGTAATTTTCTTCCAGTGTGTGTGGGACACTGCCAGTGATGGATATTTTACTACCAGTGTTGTGATACACTGCTTGTGTTGTCTTATTACACAGCAGTGTGTGTGTGGTACACTGCCAGTGGCCTGACTGTGTATTTACTGCCAGTGTGTGTCATTACACTGCCAGATAAGTGCAGTACATTGTCCGTGTTGTGTGGTACACTGCCGTGTGTGTACACTGTCAGTGTGTGTGGTACACTGTCAGTGTGTGTAATTTACTGCCAGTGTTGGATGGTACACTGCTGACGTGGTACTGCCAGTGTAGTGTGGTACACTGTGTGGGTATTCTGTGGTGCACTGCCAGTGTTGGATGGTACCTGCCAGTGTTGTGGCGTTACTGCCTGTGTGTGTGGTGCACTGCCTGTGTGTGGTGCACTGCCAGTGTAGTGTGGTACTGTCAGTGTTATGTGTTTACTGCCAGTGTTGTGTGGTACACTGCCAGTGTTGTGTGGTACACTGCCAGTGTTGTATGTTATACTGCAATGTAGTGTGGTACCCTGCCAGTGTTTGTGGTACACTGCCAGTGTTGGATGAGTACACTGCCAGTGTGTGTGGTACACTGCCAGTGTTGGATGGTACACTATTGGTGTGTGTGGTACACTGTCAGTGTTGTGTGGTACTGTCAGTGAAGTGTGTTTACTGCCAGTGTTTGTGGTACACTGTCAGTAATGTGTGGTACTGCAGAGTGAATGGCTGATGCCACTGTTGTGTGGTATACTGCCAGTGTGTGTTTTGCACTGCCAGTGTTGGATGGTACACTGCCACTGTTGTGTGGTACACTGCCAGTGTTGTTTGGTACACTGCCAGTGTTGGATGGTATCCTTCCAGTATTGGATGGTACACTGCCAGTGTTGTGTGGTACACTACCAGTGTTGTGTGGTACACTGCCAGTGTTGTATGGTACACGGCCAGTGTTGGATGGTACACTGCCAGTGTTGTGTGGTACACTGTCAGTATTGTGTGGTGCACTGCAAGTGTTGTGTAGTACACTGTCAGTGTGTGTGTGGTACACTATTGGTGTGTGTGGTACACTGTCAGTGTTGTGTGGTACACTGTCAGTGAAGTGTGGTACACTGCCAGTGTTTTGTGGTACACTGTCAATATGTGTGGTACACTGCAAGTGTTGGATGGTACAGTGCCACTGTTGTGTGGTATACTGCCAGTGTGTGTTTTGCACTGCCAGTGTTGGATGGTACACTGCCACTGTTGTGTGGTACACTGCCAGTGTTGTTTGGTACACTGCCAGTGTTGGATGGTATCCTTCCAGTATTGGATGGTACACTGCCAGTGTTGTGTGGTACACTACCAGTGTTGTGTGGTACACTGCCAGTGTTGTATGGTACACGGCCAGTGTTGGATGGTACACTGCCAGTGTTGTGTGGTACACTGTCAGTATTGTGTGGTGCACTGCAAGTGTTGTGTAGTCCACTGTCAGTGTGTGTGTGGTACACTGCCAGTATTGTGTGGTACACTGCCGGCGTAGTGTGGTACACTGTCCGTGTTGTGTGGTACACTGCCAGTGTGTGTGGTACAATGGCAGTGTGTGTGTCTGTAGTACACTGCCGGTATTGGATGGTACACTGCCAGTGATGTGAAGTACACTGCTAGTGTGTGTATGGTACACTATCAGTGTTGCGTTGTACACTGCCAATGTTGTGTGGTACACTGTCAGTGTTGTGTGGTACACTGCCATTGTGTGTGGTACACTGTCAGTGTCGAGTGGTACACTGCCAGGATTGTGTGGTACCCTGCCAGTGTGTATGGTACACTGCCAGTGAGAGATGGTACACTGCCAGTGTGTGTGGTACACTGCCAGTGTTAGATGGTACACTGTTGGTGTGTATGGTACACTGTCAGTGTTGTGTGGTACACTGCGAGTGTGTGTGGTACACTGCCAGTGTAGTTTGGTACACTGTCAGTGTTGTGTGGTACACTGCCAGTGTTGTGTGGTACACTGCCAGTGGTGTATGGTACACTGCCTTGTTGTTTTGTATACTACCAATGTAGTGTGGTACCCTGCCAGTGTTTGTGGTACACTGCCAGTGTTGGATGATACACTGCCATGTGTGTGGTACACTGTCAGTGTTTTGTGGTACACTGTCAGTGTGTGTGGTACACTGCAAATGTTGGATGGTACACTGCCACTGTTGTGTGGTACACTGCCAGTGTGTGTGGTACACGGGCAGTTTTGCATTTAACACTGCCATTGTTGTTTGGTATACTACAAGTGTTGTGTGGTCCCCTGCCAGTGTGTGTGGCACACTGCCGGTGTTGTATGGTACACTGCCAGTGTTGTGTGGTACACTGCTAGTGTGTGTGGTACGATGCCAGTGTATTGTGGCACACTGTCAATGTTGTGTGGTACACTGCCAGTGTGTGTGGTACACAATCAATGTTGCGTTGTACACTGCCAATGTTGTGTGGTACACTGTCAGTGTTGTGTGGTACACTGCCATTGTTTTATGGTACACTGGCAGTGTTTTTTGTACACTGCTAGTGTTGTTTGGTATACGGCCAGTGTTGTGTGGTACACTATGATTGTGTGTGGGACACTGCCAGTGTTGGATGGTACACTGCCAGTGTGTCTGGTACACTGCCAGTGTTGTGTGGTACACTGCGAATGTGTGTGTGTTGTACTGCCAGTGATGGATGGTACACTGGCAGTGTTTGTGGTACACTGCCAGTGTTGTGTGGTACGCTGTCAGTGTTGTATGGTACACTGCCAGTGTTGTGTGGTACACTGCCAGTGTGTATGGTACACTTCCAGTGTTGTGTGGTACACTGCAAGAGTGTGTGGTACACTGCCAGTGATGTGTGTTACACTGCCAGTGTTGGATAGTACACTGCCAGTGTTGTGTGGTACACTGCCAGTAGTGTGTGGTACACTGCTAGTGTTGTGTGGTACACTGCCAGCGTTGTGTGGTAAAATGCCAGTGTTGGATGGTACACTGCCAGTATTGTGTGGTACACTGCCAGTGTTGTATTGTATATTGCCAGTGTTGAATGGTACACTGCCAGTGTTGTGTGGTACACTGCCAGTAGGTGTAGTACCCTGCCAGTTTTATTTGGTACACTGCCGTTGTTGTTTGATATACTGCCAGTGTTGTGTGGTATACTGCCAGTGTGTGTGGTACTCGGCCAGTGTTGGATGGAACACTGCCAGTATGTGTGGTACACTGCCAGTGTTGTGTTACTGCCGGTGTTGTATGGTCACTGGCGGTATTGTTTTGGTACACTGTCAGTGTTGTGTGGTACACTGCCAGTGTGTGTGGTACACTGACAGTGTTAGATAGTACACTGCCATGTACACTGCCAGTGTTGTTTGATATACTGCCAATGTTGTGTGAGTACACTACGGTTTCAGATATTTGCTGCCAGTGTTGGATGGTGCACTACCAGTGTTGTGTGGTACTCTGCGGGTGTGTGTTTTGCACTGCCAGTGTTGGATGGTACACTGCCAGTATGCCAGTGATATGTGGTACACTGCCAGGGATTTATTGTAGTATACTGCCAGTGGTGTATGGTCCACTGGCAGTATTGACTGTTACTGTCGTTGTTGTTTGGTATACTACAAGTGTTGTGTGGTACCCTGCCAGTGTGTGTGGTACACTGCCAGTGTTGGATGGTACACTGCCAGTGTGTGTGGTACACTGCCAGTGTTGAATGGTACACTGTTGGTGTGTATGGTACACTGTCAGTGTTGTGTGGTACACTGCCAGTGTTGTGTGGTACACTGCTAGTGTGTGTGGTACGATGCGAGTGTATTGTGGCACACTTTCAATGTTGTGTGGTACACTGCCAGTATATGTGGTACACAATCAATGTTGCGTTGTACACTGCCAATGTTGTGTGGTACACTGTCAGTTTTGTGTGGTACACTGCCATTGTTTTATGGTACACTGCCAGTGTTTTTTTGTACACTGCTAGTGTTGTTTGATATACTGCCAGTGTTGTGTGGTACACTATGATTGTGTGTGGTACACTGCCAGTGTTGGATGGTACACTGCCAGTGTGTGTGGTACACTGCCAGTGGTGTGCGGTACACTGCCAGTGTTGTGTGGTACACTACGAATGTGTGTGTGTTATACTGCCAGTGATGGATGGTACACTGGCAGTGTTTGTGGTACACTGCCAGTGTTGTGTGGTAAGCTGTCAGTGTTGTGTGGTACACTGCCAGTGTTGTGTGGTACACTGCCAGTGTGTATGGTACACTGCCAGTGTTGTGTGGTACACTGCAAGAGTGTGTGGTAAACTGCCAGTGATGTGTTACACTGCCAGTGTTGGATAGTACACTGCCAGTATTGTGTGGTACACTGCCAGTATTGTGTTTTGCACTGCTAGTGATGTGTGGTACACTGCCAGTGTAGTGTGGTACACTGTCCGTGTTGTGTGGTACACTGCCAGTGTGTGTGGTACACTGTCAGTGTGTGTGGTACACTGCCAGTGTTGTATGGTACACTACCAGTGTGTGTGGTACACTGCCAGTGTTGGATGGTACACTGTTGGTGTGTGTGGAACACTGTCAGTGTTGTGTGGTACACTGCCAGTGTTGGATGGAACACTGCCAGTGTTGTGTGGTATACTGCAGGTATGTTTTTTGCACTGCCATTGTTGGATGGTACACTGCCAGTGTTGTGTGGTACACTGCCAGTGTTGTGTGGTACACTGCCAGTGTTGTATGGTCCACTGGCAGTATTGTTTGGTACACTGTCGTTGTTGTTTGGTATACTGCCAGTGTTGTGTGGTACACTGCCAGTGTTGGATGGTACACTGCCATGTGTGGTACACTGCCAGTGTTGTTTGATGCTCACTGCCGGTGTTGTGTGGTACACTACCAGTGTTGGATGGTACACTGCCGGTGTTGGATGGTACACTGCCGGTGTTGTGTGGTATACCTGCAGGTGTGTTTGCGCGGCGGTGTTTGATGAATACACTATTCATTATGCCGTGATGCGTGAGTACACTGCCAGTGTTGTAGTGTTGTTGATGCCATTGTGTGTGGTACACTGCCAGTGTGTGTGGTACACTGCCAGTGTGTGTGTGGTACACTGCCAGTCTTGGGTGGCACACTGCCAGTGTTTGATGGTACACTGCCAGTGTTGTGTGGTATACTGCCAGTGTGTGTTTTACACTGCCAGCGTTGGATGGTACGCAGCCAGTGTTGAGTGGCCCACTGCCAGTGTAATGTGGTACACTGTCAGTGTGGATGGACACTGCCGGTGTTGTGTGGTATTCTGCATGTGTGTGTTTTGCACTGCCAGTGTTTATGGTACACTGCCAGTGTTCTGTGGTGCACTGCTTGTGTTGTGTGGTACACTGCCAGTGTGTGTGTGGTATTCTGCCAGTTTTGTGTGGAACACTGCCATTGTGTGTGTTACACTGCCAGTGTTGGATGGTACACTGCCAGTGTTGGATGATACACTGCCAGTGTTGTGTGGTACACTGCCAGTAGTATGGTACACTGCCAGTGAAGTGTGGTACACTGTCAGTGTTGTGTGGTACACTGCCAGTATGTGTGGTACATTGCCAGTGGAGTGTGGTACAATGTCGTGTTGTGTGGTACACTATCACTGTGTGGTACACTGCCAGTGTCAGATGGTACACTACCAGTGTTTTGTGGTATACTGCTAGTGTGTGTTTTACACTGCCAGTGTTGGATGGTACACTGCCAGTGTTGTGTGGTCACACTGCCAGTGTTGTATGGTACACTGCAAGTGTTGGATGCACTGCCAGTTTTGGATGGTACATGACAGTGTTGTGTGGTACACTGCCAATGTTGGTAATGGTACACCGCCAGTGTTGCATGGTACACTGCCAGTGTTGTGTGGTACACTGCCAGTGTGTGGTGCACGACTTGTGTTGTGTGGTACACTGTCAGTGAAGTGTGGTACACTGCCAGTGTTGCGTGGTACACTGTCAGTGTGTGTGGTACACTGCCATGGTTTGATGGTACACTGCCAGTGTTGTTTGGAATACTGCCAGTGTGTGTTTTGCACTGCCAATGTTGGATGGTACACTGCCAGTGTTGTGTGGTACACTGCCAGTGTTGTGTGGTACACTGCCGGTGTTGCATGTTACCGCCAGTGTTGGATGGCACACTGCCAGCGTTGTGGTACACTGCCAGTTTTGTGTGGTACACTGCCAGTGTTGTATCGTACACG